>NC_043759.1:383043-428043 GCF_902148845.1 Salarias fasciatus | reverse complement strand
CATCGATGGTCCTGGTACAGGTGGTGTTCTGGTTGGGCTCTGTTGGTGGAGCTTCGGCCTCTGATTCAAGAGGTCTCAGGTTCTATTCCCGTCTTATTCTTCCAGTTTTCACTCACGTTTACCTGACCACAGTTTCACAGTTAAAAATGAGAAAAACAATATTTTGTTGTTTCACTGATGAATAGTTTCACTCTAACCTTATTTTTTAAAAGTCCAAATTGAGAATACTTTTTTTGCAATTTTTACCCATCGATGGTCTTACTATATATTCTTACCTATTTTCACTCACCGAAGCTCTTACTACAGCCTTAATTCAAAAATAAAGTAATATTTATTTAAAACATTTTTTTTTTCAATTTTCACTTTTGATGGCCTTACCTCCACAATAAAGCAAAAAAGAAAAAAATTTAAACTTTTTTTTTCCAATTTTCACTCACCGATGGTCTTCCCTCCAAAATAAAGCGAAAAAGTAAGATTTTTTTTTTTAATTTTCACTCATTGATGGGCTTACTTTGCCTTACCTCCAAAATAAAGCTTAAAAAAATAAACCTGTTTTTTATTTTCACTCCCCGATGGTCTTACCTCCAAAATAAAGCAAAAACAAAAAAAAAAAAATAAATATTTTTTTTCCAATTTTCTCTCACTGATGGTCTTACCAAAAGAGATATATATATATGCCCCCCCAAAAAAAACAATTGGGGGCAGGGGGGCAATTTCACTCAGCAATGGTCTTACCTCCAAAATAAAGTGGAAATTAAAAAAAAAAAAAAAAAACTTAATTTTCATACGTGGTCTTTCCATCGAATCATGTTTTGACCCGGAGAGTCACACCTGTTCTTAAAGGACACAGACGAGAGCAGGATCAGGATTCCATTATTTATTTAACACTTTCCACAGAGTCGGCGTCTTCTAGGTGTCATTTGACGAAGATCTGGAAAAAAACGATCCCTCATCAGCCGAGCCCAAAAAGTCCCATCAAAAAAGAAACAGTATCGAAAGAAGGAAGCCCAGAGGCGCCAAACTGGAGACGGACGAGAGAGACGGAGAGAGAGAGACTGGGTGAGGGGTCTGAGGCCATGCAGACTCTGGAGGGGGGGTCCAGCGTGGAGCGGAGCTGCTTCAGACTCTGGAGGGGGGGTCCGGCGTGGAGCGGAGCTGCTTCAGAAGCGACTGTCTGCACAAGAGGGGAAGCATCCAGCAGAGCGTTTCACTGCTGCAGTAACTCTTTAACTGGAGCATTCTGGGTAAACCGGCTGCTCTCAGCCTGGAAACAGCTGCAGACCCGTCTGCTCATATTCCGGGTTCTAAAAACCCCAATCTGACCCCGGGTTCCTCCTTTTCTAACCTGAATTTCTGTTTGAATAAACGCACATCGGAACATTCCGGTCGAGAGACCTGAAGTCCTGCTCTGCCGGGTTCTGTCTGCAGGGAATCTGGTCTTCTGAGTCCAGGAACTACTGGGGATCCAGCTCAGCTGCTAATACGTACATAAAATGAAACTTTCATTCAGTTCTGTTACTGAAAATCGCTGCATCCATCATTGAACATGTTTCCACGTCTCGCTGCTAACACTCTTTCTAACACGCTGAGAGCCTGCAGCGCTTCTTCTTCTGTGGTGTCTGTGTAAAATAAGGTTGAACATGCTAACAGCACGCCTAGTGGCAGGAAGTGTCAATGCAGTCACGGCGTGGTCCGTGGCCGTGGTCTGGATGAGATCCTGACTGATCCCTGATCCCGTAAACAGGAGGACCTCCGTCTGTTCAGCAGCTGAACGGGTTTTTCCAGATGTTTCAGAAACCGGAATCTTGACCTGAACCCAGTATTGACTGCATGGAAACGTAGTGAGGAAGAGTTCATCTGTCTGAACCACATGGAGCGGCGACCGGCCGCTCAGGAACAGACGCACCGGGGTCCGGCTCCTGGGTCCGGCTCCGGGGTCCAGCTCCGGGACATGGATCCCGTTCAGTCATGGATCCTGTCGTTTTCAGTTCCGGTGTTCGTGCTGTTCTTGCAGCAGCAGAGCAGCGTTCAGCTGTGTTCAGCAGAGGAATCTTTATCTCTTTTCTCAGATTTACACTTCAAGTGTGACTTTAAAGATTGTGTACATGCTCGCTTCTTTTGGTTCAGTAACGTTTGTCAGTTTCGCTTGTGTTTGCAGCATGTTATGTTGTTATGTTGAAATAAATCAATACCTGGGACTTTCACATGATTTATTACAACATGAGCAATCTGCCGTTTACAGGTGTGAATATATCGATTTACAGCAGAACATTAAATCCTGGTTAGCAGAACGACTTCTTTGTGTATTTCAGATCAAAAAAAAAAAATCTCTTAAACCGCAAACCGAAAAAAAAAAGAAAAATTCTCAAGTTCACCGTCGGACAGAAAAAATGAGCGACCGTCAGTCATTTTTTGTCGACCTTTCTGCACGTTTTCAGTCCCACTGTTGAGTCTCCGGCAGACGGAGTCGCTCCCCGCCGTCTCCGTGGCCGCTGCAGGGGGCGGAGTCTCTGCCTCCCGGCTCCAGCTGTCTGGTCCAGCCCCTCCATCTCCTGCGGTCCACACAGGAAGTCTGTCTTGGTTTCGAAGGAGCAGGAAGCGACTCGGGGGGAGGAGCTGGCGCCGCCGGCACAAATCTGTGAGCGAACTCGGCGAAGGCGCTCAGCCCGGCGGGCGTCGGCTCGCAGCGGCTCAGCGCTCGCAGGAAGTCCTCCTGCTCTGCAGGAGTCGAGGGTCAGAACTCGCACCGCCTCCTTCTCTCTGTGCGGAGTTTATTCCTCGCCTCCTCTGAGTAGAACTGGATCTGTGAGACCGGCGCAGGCGGAGCGGCCGGTCCGGGCGCCGGGCTCGGCGGCGTGATCTGGCTGGGTGTAGCCCGTCCTGACGGCGGCCTCCACTTTGAACAAGACGGCTGCAATGTGAGAGCACGTCTCATGGAGTCTGCAAAAACACAAAAGAATAAAACGATCTACAACACCTCGCCATGTTCTGAACACAACTTTCTACTCAAATAATAATTCTTTATAATCCAAAACGAATAAACTGAACCGCACCCCGCCGAGCAGTCGCAGTGAGCAGCGACGACCTCGGCCTCTTGACTGACGGCGACCCAGGGGTGCGGCGGCTGCTCTGCGGCGCCGCAGGACGGCCCCGAAGACCACGTGACGTCCCGCGGTCTTGTGTCTGACGGTCTGCACCCCTCCAGACATGAAGACCCGGTAGGCCTCCAGAGACCCGAAGTTCCGCAGAGAGTCCTGGTCGAACACGCCTGGAAGAGAGAAACGATTCATCCGATATTTAATCACCACTCGGCTCTGAAGGCGTTTCCTCCATCGGAATCACCGTCACAGGTCATGTGACCGCCCATAGCAACCGTCCGCCATTTAGCTCAAGGGGGAAAACTCCAGCCTCACACTGTTCACTGTGCGCTGCGGTTTTAATAATAATAATAATAATAAATTTTATTTATAATGCACTTTACATTTCGATGAAATCTCAAAGTGCTACAGAAGTACAGAGTTAAAACAACAACAACAAGTAACAGAGTTTAAAATGCAATACAAGAAAAATCTAAATCTCAAAACAATGTCAACAATATCAATGAAAGACTTCAATAGGCCTTTTTGAATAAGAAGGTCTTAAGGCCTTTTTTAAAGACCTCAACCCTTTGTGGAGCCCTCAGGGTCTCTGGGAGGGCATTCCAGAGCCGTGGGGCAACTGCCTGAAAGGCCCTGTCTCCCATGGTGGAGAGTTTCGTTCTTGGTTGGTGAAGGCAGTAGGTGGAGGAGGAGGAGCGCAGGCTTCGCGTGGTGGTGTGGATGGTGAGTAATTCGCTGAGGTAGGCAGGGACAGTTCCATGGATGCACTCCTTTTAGGTGTTATTGTGGTGTAATTTTACATTTGTTCAGGGCGTGGAAGGTCTTGTCGGCTATAGATGGCCCACACACACTACGACCAGCTTTCTGGGGACAGTTTGGCCCGACATAGGGCAAAATTGGACATCGTGGGTGTGAAAGTGCCTCTTCAGACTCCTGGTGACAAGTACCTGACGGTATGTGGACATTTTTTTTTAGCAATTCATCTGTGAAGGCGCTGTGTGAACAGCCCGTCTGCTCCACGCCGTCTGTGTGTAATTACCTCCTGCAACAAAGTAGCATCACAGTGTTGTGAACAAAGCGCCGGTCAATTTACGTTCACGTGTCATTGTGCTATAAAACACAGTGAAGACCGGACATTTTCTTGAATTCAGAAAACCCGCCGGACGCCCCAGACATGTCCGGGAAAAAGAGGACGCTCGGTCACCGTCTCCGTACAGCCCAGGCTAGAGGAGGAGACAGTGCAGGAGGAAGAGGAGGAAGAGGAGGGCAGGGTTTGCAGCTTGCAGCCACAGTCGGCGCCTTTCTGGTTCCGTACTCTCACTCGGTATCATATAAAATGACAGAGTAGGATTGTTCCTTTTATTGTTGGTGCAGCCGACCACACAACTACTTTGAACCATCTCAGAACTTCCCTCGTATTGTACGTCTTTACTGTCTAAAAATGCCCGGATGTCCGTCTGTATGAATTCAATTAATGAATTCTGCAATTCATCTGTGAAGCGGCCCTGTCTGCTCCGGCTGTGTGTGTGTGTGTGTGTGTGTGTGTGTGTGTGTGTGTGTGTGTGTGTGTGTGTGTGTGTGTGTGTGTGTGTGTGTGTGTGTGTGTGTGTGTGTTTTGGTTACCTCGTGCAACAAAGTAGCATCATAGTATTGCGAGCAAAGCGCCGGTCAATTTACTACGTTGACGTGTCATTGTGCTGTGAAAAACAGTGAAAACCGGACAATTTCATGAATTTATAAAACCCGACAGGACGTAAAAAGTGGACATGTCCGGGAGGAAGAGGACGCTGGTCACCCCAGCCCTGGTTAGAGGAGGAGACAGGGTGGAAGAGACAAAAACTCTGACCGGGAGCGGTTCCGTACTCTCACTGGGATCATAAACGACAGAGCGGGATTCTTCCTCTTGCTGGTGCAGCAGACCAGACACCGGCTTCTCCCTCAGACCCGCTCTACTGCACGTCTCTCTGAAGGGAGCGGGGACCATGGCGTTCCCCTGTGCACTGGTTGCTAAGGGCGACGGACCCGGATGTTGGCCAAATGCCCGGATGTCCGTCTGGATCAACGCCAGACTGACTTTATTCATGTATCACACACATTTAAAGACAAAGATCCATGCTTCCCCGTGTGTGTCTGGCCATGGACAGACGGTCCGGCGTGCCACGACACGAGCCTGCAGCAGGAGAGCTAGCGCTAGCTCGTTAGCGAGCTAACGCTAGCTCGTTAGCGAGCTAACGCTAGCTCCTTAGCGTCCTCATTTTAACCAGACTGCGTTCGTCAAACGAACATTTTTCAAAGAGAAACCTTTCATATCGACATCGGTACTTACCGGGAGACTCGATGAGGTACTGGTACACGTCTGAGTACTCCAGATGAGGCCATCGTTTGGGATTGTTTCTCCAGGAATCAGCTGCGTGCTCGTACGGACACAGATCCAGCCCGACCATGTCCAGCTTCGCCTGATATCTGCTAAAGCTTCAGGCTGCAGCCCGTCCTGGTACCGGGGGGCCATCCCGGTACCGGGGAGCCATCCCGGTCCCAGTGACCGACCCTGAACTGGTTCTGTAAAACGCTACAAGTTTTAATAGCTGTACAGGTGTCTACTGAGAGACCCTGACGCCTCCGGCGGCTCAGCTAACGTTAGCGCGACTCCCCAGCTCCCTGTGATCAGACAAACGGCCGCTCTCCTGCGGCTCGGGGCGGACACGGTGGAGAGGAGCAGCCGCCGCGTCACGGCTCATCCGGCCGGCGTCCGGGGAGGAAGGCTCCGGTCCGGAGGAAAGTGTCGATAATCCGTTCAAACCGGCGCGCCGCTGCCCCGCCAGGCCGATAACAACAGCCGATTGGCCGAGAGCACCCACGCGACCAAGTACCGCGAGAGCTGGGACGGGAATCGCGTGCCCGAAATACCGCGAGATTTGGACCTGGAACCCACGGCTGAAACAGAGACGCTCAGTGAATCTCTCCTGAGGAACAACTTGATGAGGTTTCTTCTGATTTTCAAACAGTTTGGTTTGTTAGAAGCTTCAGAGATGAGGAGGAGTTAGGGCGCTGCTTTACCCAAGAATAATTACAACCAAACATTCACAAGTATTTAAGTTCAATCAAGATACAGACTCCAAAAACTCCGGTATAGAATCAAAACCTGATATATATATAATAAAATATACAAACATTACTAAGATGATAAAATACTGTGAATTATTGTATGTTTAGTTAAAAATGTAATTATTTATACAATATTTATATTTTTACTTCATAATGCATTTTCTCATACTGTTTGACGTCTTTAACATGAAAGTAACTATTATGACATTTGAAGTCCTTCTAGTAACTTATCAGTGAGAGACTGAACTTTCCAGATGCACAGAGTGAGAGAGAACCTCAAACAAGCACAAAATGAAAGCATCAGAACCAGAGGATCTGCTCGGTTCTCCAGGATCCCAGACCCGCTGGAGGCTGCCTGGAGCAAGATGGCCGCCAGCGCCGCCGTCCACACGCCGCCAAGCATCCAGCGGTTATATACTCAGCTATGGTACCTCCGCCCTCACCCCATGACATCATCCTGATTTGTGACATCATTCTCATTGATGACATCGTCCTCACCCCATGACATCTTGACTTGTGGCATCACTCTCATTGATGACATCATCTTCACCCCGTGACCCCGCCTTCGCCCTGTGACCCCGCCCTGAATGAGGTCAGCTGACCGAAAACATCAGCAGTGTTAACGGAGCCGAATAAGTAGACTGAGCTGCTAATGGGATTACAGGACTATTAATACACACACACACACACACACACACACACACACACATTTCTCTATAGTACAGAGTGAGCCAGTCTAATTTCTTCAGGTCTGTGACGTGATTTAAATCTTGTTTTCTAGAATTCTCATCCCGGATCAGTCCCAGCTCTGTTCTCCACCTCCAGCAGGAGGTTCTCTGTTCTCTCTGTTCAGGTTCTAGAGTGTCGGCTCTAACTGAAGCATGGTGGAACCTTTGCTTCTTCCTTTGCTACACTCTGTTTCCTTTCTACCAATGAGCTCCTCCTGAAGAGCAGCCAGAACCTCCGTTCTGCTGCCCCCTGCTGGACAGAACAGGGGGACGGACGAGGACGAGGACGACCTGTTCCACCTCCGCTGTGGAACTCAGTCAGTGACGCCTGAACCGCGGTTCGCTCAAACCATGAAGGGTTCCAAAGAACGTCTGAAGCTTTGGTACTTTGAATCCTGGGAAATCTGGGGAGTAGAACCAACGTACACGACCAGGAAGACTGACGGAACCCTCTGTCTTCTCCATCAACAACGTTCCGGTCAGCAGGAGCCAGAACTCTGCCGTCAGTCGGAACGGAGCCTCACGGGTTCTGCACAGCTCCATCTGGACCAAACCAGCCGTGTTGGGAAATCCACTTTTAAAAAGTAATTAGTACTAGTTACTTCTTCAAAAAGTAACTCAGTTACAATATTCTGAAAGTAGCTAACGACTCGGCAAAGTAACTTTTGCATTTACTTAAAAACATGATGTTTAAATATGTTGAAGGGCTCTACCACTGTCTTGGTCCAGTTCGTCATTTCAGACTGAGAGGAATGGTGGGCGGGGCTAGACTGTCACTACTTCCTGTTTCCTATCACTACTTCCTGTTCCCAGAGCCAATCAGAGGTCAGTTCTCAGCCTCCAAACCCAGCTTTCATATGTGAGCCGTGAAATGAGCAAACATACCAAACAGGAAGTAGAAAATCTCACCCTTTTAATGATTCGGTTCAGTTCCATCATTTCCACTTCGTCCACAGGAACCACGACAGAACGGCAAACCTCCGGAACCACAGAAGAAGACGCTTCCTTCATGTTCTTCGTCTCTGTTGTTCGATTGTCCAAAAAGTCTGCAGTGAACTCCGAGCATGCTAGCGGCTAACAGCTAGCAGGCTAACAGCTAGCAGGTAGGTGCTAGCAGCTAGCAGGCTTCCTCTGACGGAACACAAACTAAACCCGCCCAGTTGGCTTCGGAACAATAAAAAAGAATAAATAAGGTTTTTGACACTTTCAGCAGAACCAGCCTCGTTCTCAAAGAGAAACCACGGAGAAGCGTCCTACTGGAGAACACCAAGTTCAGAAAACAGAACCGAGATCAGAGACTTTCAGAACGTCAAAGCTTCACTTTGAACTTTAAAGACCAGGATGAATCCGCGATGCTGGTTCTCCAGACCGACTCTGGTTCTAGGGTTCCTGAACGGTCCAGGTTCCGTCTGATGAGGCGTGTAAATCAGAACCCCGTTGGTCTGGATCGGGTCCCAGACTCCACCTTTAAACTTCAGTTCTCATCTTGGTATGAAGATGACCAGGTGGAGTTGGTTGCGGTCAAGTGGAGCTGGTTGCAGTCGGGTGGAGCTGGCTGGAAATGATTGCAGTTGGGTGGAGTCAGCTGCAGACAGGTGGAGTTGGTTGTAGTTGGGTGAATTTGATTGCAGTCAGGTGGAGCTGGTTGCAGTCGGATGGGGCTGGGTGCAGTAGGGTGGAGTTGGGTACAGTTGGTTGAAGTCGGGTGGAGCTTGGTGCAGTCGGGTGGAGTTGGTTGCAGTCGGGTGCAGTTGGTTGCAGTCGGGTGGAGTCGGCTGCAGTCGGGTGGAGTCGGCTGCAGTCGGGTGGAGTCGGCTGCAGTCGGGTGGAGTCGGCTGCAGTCAGGTGGAGCTGGGTGCAATCAGGTGGAGTCGGCTGCTGTCGGGTGCAGTTGGTTGCAGTCGGGTGGAGTTGGCTGCAGTTGGTTGCAGTTGGTTGCAGTCGGGTGGAGTTGGCTGCAGCCGGGTGCAGTTGGTTGCAGTCGGGTGGAGTTGGCTGCAGTTGGTTGCAGTTGGTTGCAGTCGGGTGGAGTCAGCTGCAGTCGGGTGCAGTTGGTTGCAGTCGGGTGGAGTCGGCTGCAGTTGGTTGCAGTCGGGTGGAGTCGGCTGCAGTCGGGTGGAGTCGGCTGCAGTCGGGTGGAGTCGGCTGCAGTCGGGTGCAGTTGGTTGCAGTCGGGTGGAGTCGGCTGCAGTTGGTTGCAGTGGGGTGGAGTCGGCTGCAGTCGGGTGGAGTCGGCTGCAGTCGGGTGGAGTCGGCTGCAGTCGGGTGCAGTTGGTTGCAGTCGGGTGGAGTCGGGTGGAGTCGGCTGCAGTTGGTTGCAGTCGGGTGGAGTCGGCTGCAGTCGGGTGCAGTTGGTTGCAGTCGGGTGGAGTCGGCTGCAGTCGGGTGCAGTTGGTTGCAGTCGGGTGCAGTTGGTTGCAGTCGGGTGGAGTCGGCTGCAGTCGGGTGCAGTTGGTTGCAGTCGGGTGGAGTCGGCTGCAGTCGGGTGCAGTTGGTTGCAGTTGGGTGGAGCTGGTTTTTTGGAAATCGTTCTCATGCAGCTGCAGGTGGTTTCATGCATGTCAGAAGGTCAGAGGTCAAATGTTTGCACCCCTGAAGGAGTTCACTCATGATGCGTTCAGGGTAACTCTGACATCCCAGTTCCACACAAACAGGAAACCATCTGTACAGAACGTCAAGACTACTGGTAACTAGCAACTAGTAACTAGTAACTAGTACCGAGTGACTAGTGGCAGCGGCTGAAGTCAGGCTGGGGTTGGATTCCTTCCAGACGCAGTGGGGGTTCGAACCGGGGACCTCCACACTCCCAGCCCAACACACAGAGTTACCCAGGAAGTCCGTCCAACTCTAATGAAGGACGACGTCTCCAAATCCCAGCGACCCTGAACGCATCACCAACGGCTCCAGTGTTAAAGGGAGGGGGCGGGTCCTGCTGTGAAGCCCCGCCCCCTCACCTCAACCATCGGGGGGCCCGACGGGCGGAGCTGCTGGTGGGCGAGGCGGGGCTCCGGAGGGGTCAGGGGTCAGGGGTCAGGGTGGGGACTGGTGATGGGAGGTCCGGGCGGTGTCTGGAGATCCTGAAGAGGAACCAGACAGAACTAGTCAGAACAGTCTGAGACGCTACGTCAGCTCCACTGGGTCTCAGTGTGCAGTGGGTGGTGTCCTGCTGTCCCAGCGTCTCCCAGCGTCTCACCTGCTGCTGCTGCTCCGTCACTTTCCTGGAAGAAGAGAAGAAACCGGATCAGAACCATGAAAACCAGAGAAATGAGAAAAACATCTGAGAACTGGAGGTTCAAGACGACGGTGGACATGAAGACAGAGGATGATGGACGTGAGGACGAGGGCCGATGATGGACGTGAGAATGGAGAACGAAGAACGTGAAGACGGAAGAAGACGATGGACGTGAAGACGAGAACGGAAGATGGACGTGAGAACGGAGGACGAAAGACGTGAAGACTAAAGAAGATGATGGACGTGAAAACAGGAGGACAATGGACGTGAAGACGAGGACGGACGGGTCTTGTCTTACAGTCACTGGGACTCTGGCAGTGTCTCCCCGGGGTTCTCCTCCCCCCCGGGGGACGGTGGGGGGAGGGGCCCGGGCAGCGGCAGGGGGAGGGGCTTGGCCCCGTCCTGGGGGCTCTGTGGAGGCGGATCGGCGGCGGGCTGGTCTACTATTATGGCGCCACCTGCTGGACGGAACACGGAACACCACAGATCACCTCGGTTCTCCAGGTGTTCCAGTCTGAGATCAATCAGCTCAACGATCAGAGGCCACTGGATCCAGAACAGAACTGGATTCAAAAAGATCTGATGACGTCATGACACCAGGGATCCAACAAGATGATGACATCATGACACCTGGTTTCCAACAAAATGATGACATCATCAAACCTGGGTTCCAACAAGATGATGTCATAATGAGACCTGGGCCAAAACGAGACAATGACATCATGACAAGTGGTTTCCAACAAGACCATGAGATCATGGCAACTGGGCCAAAACAAGCTGATGACATCATGACAACTGGGCCGAAACAATTTGATGACATCATGACACCTGGGTTCCAGCAAGACGATGACATCATGACAAGTGGGTTCCAAGAACATGACATCATGTCAACTGGATAGAAACAAGATGATGACTTCATGACACCTGCGTTTTAGCAAGATTATGACATCATGACAACTGGGCCGAAACAAGACGATGACATCATGACAACTGGGTTCCAGCAAGACGATGACATCATGAAAACGGGGTTCCAACAGGAGGAGGACATCATGAAACCTGGGTTCCAGCAAGACGATGACGTCATGAAAACTGGGTTCCAAGAAGACGATAACATCATGACACCTAGGTTCCAACAAGACAATGACATCATGACAACTGGGTTCCAACAAAACGATGACATCATGACAGCTGGGTTCCAACAATGATGACATCATGACAACTGGGTGGAAATAAGTTGATGACATCATGACAACTGGGGAGAAACAAGACAATGACATCATGACACCTGGGTTCCAGCAAGACAATGACATCATGACACCTGGGTTCCAGCAAGATCATGACATCATGACAACTGGGCTGAACTACCACCTCAACCCTGAACAGAGGAGCAGTTGACACACCGCAGAGGGAGCTCAGAGTCTGTAGTTCTGTGTGTGTGTGTGTGTGTGTGTGTGTGTGTGTGTGTGTGTGTGTGCCTTTACCTCCATCCTGCTCCCTGATCTGCTCCTCCAGGTCCTCGGGGTTGACGTACTGGTAGTTGTCCTCGTCCTCAGGGGGTTTACACCGCCCACAGCAGAAGCAGCAGCAGCAGCAACAGCAGCAGCAGCTGAACAGGGTGCAGCACAGCACCAGGGTCTGCGCACACACACACACACACACACACACACACACACACACACACACACACACACACACACACACACACACACACACACACACACAGGATTCTGCTTTCATTCCAAATTATTGAACAGTCACGATTTTTATCTGATCAGATTACAGACGATGTTCAGGAGTGTGTGTGAGTGTGTGAGTATGTGTGTGTGTGTGTGTGTGTGTGTGTGTGTGTGTGTGTGTGTGTGTGTGTGTGTGTGTGTGTGTGTGTCCAGGACGGGACAGTGTGAGCTTTGTTTGGTGCTCCCACCCCGATCCCTCCCCCCCGTCCCCCCTCACCTTGAACCACCACCTGCTCATCAGGAAGCAGTACTTGACCCTGTCCCCCCTGTCCCCCCTGTCCCCCTCCCGTCCCCCCCTGTCCCACCCCGTCCCCCCTCACCTTGAACCACCACCTGCTCATCAGGAAGCAGTACTTGACCCTGTCCCCCCTGTCCCCCCTGTCCCCCTCCCGTCCCCCCCTGTCCCACCCCGTCCCCCCTCACCTTGAACCACCACCTGCTCATCAGGAAGTAGTACTTGACGCTGTCCTCTCCGAACTGCTCGGAGACGTAGAGCCCCATGGAGCCGTACTGGTCGTAGATCTTCCTCTTGTTCTCGTCGTTCAGGATGGAGTTGGCGTTGTTGATCTCCTTGAATTTCTCCGCCGCCTCCGGGTCGTCCGGGTTCTTGTCCGGGTGGTACTTCAGGGCCAGTTTCCTGTTGGGGAGGGGGGAGGGGCGGTGAGGGAATCGAACCGGGGGCCCGGCGGCGGCTCTCACCTGTAGGCTCTCTTGATGTCCTCTGCGGACGCTCCCTTCTCCAGACCCAGAACCTTGTAGACGCTCTCCCCCGCCGTGGACGTCTTCCTCTGGGGACGCGAGGAGCCGGACTCAGCCATGGCTCCGCTGGACGGACAGAGGACAGAGACGCTCAGCAGCGGGACAACGGGACACCCACAGATGGACAGAGACACCTGAACAGCTAAAGGTTCTGTCCTCGAACTCTTCCTCTACAGGAAACTCTCCATATCTTCCACTGTTCTGCAGAAGATCCACTGATCCAGAACCAGGTGGTCCTGATCAACTGGAAGTACGTCTGAAAGACAGAAAAACCAGAACCAGAACCACAGAGATGAACCTGGAGCCACTGTGGACCAGAACCAGAACCAGAGAGAGGAACCTGGAGTGACCTTTGACCTTTAACTCTCTCATTAAACAGGTCTGCAGAACCTCCTCCTTCCCCCGGCGGAACTTTTCTGAAACCAGGAACCCGTCGACTCAAAGTCCTGCTGAGAAAGAACCCATCAGGTTCCTCCAGAGGAGAACCGCCGGAACCCCTGGTTCTAACTGGGCATCAATCCCGACAGCTGATCCTTGGATCTAATGAGAACCTGGACCCAGTGGGTTCTGGAGGTTCCTCCACCCCGGGCTCCATCCATGTGGAACCGGCTCCCAGTTCTTCTTGATCCTGATCCTCCTGCTGGAGTGGAACAGTCTCCTGCTCTGGGTCTGGTTCTGCAGGGTTCTCCTCCTCTGGGCCTGGTTCTGCAGGGTTCTCCTCCTCTGGGTCTGGTTCTGCAGGGTTCTCTTCCTCTGGATCTGGTTCTGCAGGGTTCTCCTCCTCTGGGCCTGGTTCTGCAGGGTTCTCCTCCTCTGAGCCTGGTTCTGCAGGGTTCTCCTCCTCTGGGCCTGGTTCTGCAGGGTTCTCCTCCTCTGGGCCTGGTTCTGCAGGGTTCTCCTCCTCTGGGCCTGGTTCTGCTGGGTTCTCCTCCTCTGGGTCTGGTTCTGCAGGGTTCTCCTCCTCTGGGTCTGGTTCTGCAGGGTTCTCCTCCTCTGGGTCTGGTTCTGCAGGGTTCTCCTTGCTGTTGTGGTTCTGTTGTTCTCTGTTGTAATTAGGGTTGCACCGATACCGATACTGGTATCGGCAGTGGCCCCGATACCGCACTAAAACGCTGGTATCGGTATCGGTGAGTACTAACAAATAACACGCCGATACCATTTATCGACTTTCATATTGCACTTGAACGCACCGCCGTGTGAATTCATTCTTCGACGTTCTCGCTGTGTGATCTGTGTTCAGCGAATGACAGCAGTGATTTTACATCCCAGTGAGGATCAGGTCTTGTTACAGAGCCTGGATCTGAGTCTGAAGAGCAGAACAGGAGTTTTATTAGTATCATGAGTCTTTGTGAGATGAAGCTGGTCTCCAGCTGCAGGAGCAGACTGAGTCTGGAGTTTAACCGAGTTCCCCGGTGAAGTGAGGAAAGCCGCCGGGCTCCAGGAGCAGGTCGGGCGGAGCGGCGAGCGGCTGAGGCGGCAGCAGGAGCTGACTGGAGGTACAGGTCCAGGCTGACCGCCACATTCCACATAGTGTGTGTCGCTGCGCTCTGCCGTCTGCAGTTAATACTTTGCTATTTTAATCAATCAGTATCTGCGCTGCGCTTTCTGTATGAACCGCGCAGCCGCGGCAGTCAGGAGGCTGCAGGGTGGTGAGTCCCGGTCGATGGTAACATAAAGAGGCTGTAGTGCAGCCACTGGAACACACGCTGCCGAAAAACAACAAAGGAGGAGGAGCCCACAACGGCGTCGCTTAATTCGCCTTATTATTTCGTTATGGACTTACTTTTGTAGCATCTTTGATGTCGTTCTTATTTTTTAACCGGTATATTGAGTTCTGTGAGTTCCTATGTTTTCAAGTAACCTGAATGCACCGCTGTGGCCTGAGTGGCTGGGAGGGAGCAGGGGGCGGGGCCAGGAAGCCAGCAGTGTGCCCCTGTTGGAAAAGCGGAGAGAGAGCCGCCTCTCAGCTGTTTTTTCTTAAGACAGTTTTTTTGAGACCCGGTCCGGATAAGTGGTGGATGGATGGATGGATGGATGGATGGATGTTTTGCTGTCGTGTTGCCGTGGTTACACCACAGTAAGTTCTGAAGCTTAATAAACCAGCATTAAGAATCCAACTCATCTTCCTTTCATGCTGCTGGATGTTACATCATCATATTCCAGTGCATCTTGTGGCCCAAAAAATACGTATGTAGTAAATGGGGAGAACAGAAACGAGGAGGAGGAGGAAAAACAGCAACACTGCCCCCACCTGGTGGCCGAGGCAGAGGACGTGACAGTTCCTGACAATTACAAGAAAAAAAATGCTCTTCTATTCAGTTCTTTCAAACAGCGTGGTATCGGCATGGTATCGGCCGATGCTACACAGCCTGGTATCGGAATTGGTATTGGCAGCCAAAAAATGGTATCGGTGCAACCCGAGTTGTAATTGTCGCTGTATAAATAAAGCTGAATTGAATCTGAACTCCTCATGGAGCCCTGACGGTGTTAGCATTAGCGATAATGACACTCGTAGTCAAAGATCGCCTCAACCCAGACCCAGACCCAGACCCAGACCATAGACTGTCGAGACTGAAACGAGACCAAGACCACAAAGAACTGGTCTCGAGACCAAGACCGGTCTCAAGACCGTCAAGTCTGGCGATAGCCGCTAAAGCTAGCTGTAGCTCCACTGCTAGCTTGAGCTCAGATGACGAAGCAGAAATTTGAAGTTCTGGACTTGATCAGCACCGAGAAACTCCTGGTTCTGACACAGAACCTCACGTCACATTCTGAAGAACCAAACGATACGGAGGGATTTCTGTGTCCACACACACACACACACACACACACACACACACACACACACACACACACACAGGTTTGTATTTCTATCCTTGTGAGGACACTCATTGACATAATGCATTCACTAGCCCCTAACCCCTAACCCTGACCCTGACCCTGACCCAGACCACAACACAGCCGAACCCTAAAGAAATGTTTTGACCTTTGACTGTTTTCAGTAACAACAACATGGTCAAGAAAACACTGTTTCCCCTCATGGGGACCCAAAAGATGTCCCCACAAATGACATCGTGTCAGGTTTTCCTATGGTTGTGGGGATATTTTGTCCCCACGACCATAACAAAACCCGCACACACACACACACACACACACACACACACACACACACACACACACACACACACACACACACACACACACACACTCTCCAGGGTCATTGACTAAAGCTGATTACATTTTGCTGAGCTCAGAGATTACCACGTCGTAGAGGACCCACACACACACACACACACACACACACACACACACACACACACACACACACACACACACACACACACACATCAGGATATAATAAGCAGTGTATAATAGAAGCAGTTAAAGAAATAAAGCAGGATTTTACTGTTTGGACTGAAGTGAGTCTCTTTGCTAGTTGAAGTTAAAGGAAGTCTCCAGTCGTCTCTTCAGGACTGTCTCCGTCTGTTGGAGCCGTGGGGCGGAGGTTTTGAGTTTTCTTGTCGTTTTCCAGGCCTCAGTGTCTGCAGAGCTCCAGCAGCTCATTGGCTACTGGCCTCCTAACAGACGGTTCTCCAGCTTTCACCGTCACTCTGATCAGATCAGGGTCACCTCATGTATACTGGTACCAGGGCTGATACCGGGGCCGATACTGGTACCAGGGCTGATACCGGGGCCGATACTGGTACCAGGGCTGATACCGGGGCCGATACTGGTACCAGGGCTGATACCGGGGCCGATACTGGTACCAGGGCTGATACTGGGGCCGATACTGCTACCGGGAATGATACAGGGGCCGATACTGGTACCGGGGACAATACCGGGGAGGATACTGGTACCAAGGATGATACCAGGGACAATACAGGGGCAAATACTGGAACCGGGGATGATACAGGGGCCGATACTGATACGGGGATGGTACTGGCACCGGGGGTGGTACTGGTACCGGGGATGGTACCGGGGATGGTACCGGGGATGGTACTGGCACCGGGGGTGGTACTGGTACCGGGGATGGTACTGGCACCGGGGACGGTACCGGGCGTTATGGTAAAATGAAATAGAGTGTTCTGGTGTTCTTCCTGGTGACGGTTAAATCATTTGACTGAATGTTCCTGTTGAACACACAGTTTCATGGTACATTGAGATTCAGGCCTGAAAACCGCCTGAGGAGACGTCCAGGTTCTGCAGAGTGGTGGATCTAATAATGACTGCATTGTCTCACAAGGTAGTTCTTCTGTAAACTGTCCAGCACCGGCTCCGACTCCTCCGACTCGGGAGGGGAGAAGTTTATTCTTCTGCATCTGGCTCTCAGAGTTTTTGTCGTGCAGGCTGGAGGGCTGTCTGTGTGACCTCTGTATGACCTCTGACCTCCAAATCACACTTTCAAAAGACCATTCAGTGAGGATTCTTTTCACCTAAGGCTGTCAGTAGTACATCATAGAATTTCCACAACACCGGGGACGACACTGGTACCGGGGATGAGACCGGGTAGGGCTGCACAATTAATTGAATTTTGATCACGATCAGGATTTTGGCTGCCGCAATTAAATTTAGGTGATCGTCGCAATTTTAAAATTGAAAAAGCGGCTCTGTTGCGTGTTAAATCAAGCACTTTCTAAATCTAACAGTCAGCCCACCACCAGGGGGCGACCGAGGTTCGCGCCTCATCATTACGCCGCCTAAACAGCAAGCGAGCGAACCCCGCAGCAGCGGCAGCAGCGTCAAATGAAAAAACTATGAGACAGTACATGTGGAGAGCAGCAGGCAGCGACAGAGCTGAGGCTTCTGGAGCTGAGGAGCCGCTGGAGCCTCGTAAAAGAGCAGCATCCACTGCAGCGGTCCGCAACTGGCGGCCCGCTGCCACTTTTGGCCTGCGAATAACAATATCTGGCCCGTCAGATGATTTTGAGAATCTGAGGTTCCTGCTTCACGAAGGCAGTAGCACCATCCATTAAAGGGGCTGTATCCTGCTTCTTTAGCTCGTCCAAACCCTGGAAATGACATTAACATGGTAATAGTTTATTTTTGGCGCTAAGGAAAAGTCATTTTGTGTGAAATAAAAGATTTTCTGGGGCTAATTCTGAAACCCGGAAGAGAAAACGCTCTGGTTCACTGAATCCCGCCTCTCCCCCTGTGGACTTTGACTGACAGCTGCTTCAACCAATCAGAGCTTCAAAACAAATACGCTAGCTAGCTTTAGCTCTTTAGCTCGAGCTTCTCTGCACGCAAAGACACGCGAAAACGTCTTTTCCTGTGAGAAACTCACCAAGCGCAGACCCTTCAGACCCTTCAGACCCTTCAGACCCTCCAGACCCTCCAGAACCTTCAGACCCTCCAGACCCTTCAGACCCTCCAGACCCTTCAGACCCTCCAGACCCTCCAGACCCTTCAGACCCTCCAGACCCTTCAGACCCTCCAGACCCTTCAGACCCTCCAGACCCTCCAGACCCTTCAGACCCTCCAGACCCTCCAGACCCTCCAGACCCTCCAGACCCTCCAGACCCTTCAGACCCTCCAGACCCTTCAGACCCTCCAGACCCTCCAGACCCTTCAGACCCTCCAGACCCTTCAGACCCTCCAGACCCTCCAGACCCTTCCTCTTGCTTGATTGCTGCTTTCAGACGATGGTTAAAGTTTATCTCCGTAATCGGAGATACAAAAAGCAGCAACGCTGATCGCCGAGGGCCTGCGGGGGGGGGGGGGGGGGGGGGGGGGGGGGGGGGGACTTCAGACGTGAACGTGGCAAACAGAGCGTTTTCACGGTGGGAGGGGCTGCCTCTCTGAGCAGCAGAAACACCAGGAAAGCTCAAACACACAGGCACGAAGGAAAAAAATGCTTTGAGGTGTTTTTGGTGAGAACAGAACTATAGAACAAGGTTAAAACATACAAAAAGTGAATTTTTCATGATACAGCCCCTTTAACCTGTCAGTATTGAACTCCTCCTAAACCGCCGTCATCACCTGTGGAACACCTTGAAACCCTCTGATCCAGAGAACAACCGGAGCTGCAGCTCCTGCTGCCTTCAGGGACACTCCGTAAAAGTAGCTGCTGATGGACGCCGCCACGGTGTGTCAGTCAGCTGTTAGCTTAGCTGTTAGCCACCAACGAACGAGCTGGCTTTGAACGATTCCTTCATGCTCAAACATCAGTCGACGGGAAACAATCTCAACTGCTGAGACGGTGGAAATAAGTTTTCCCGTTCTGTCCGAGACACTCAGCGTTTAAATCTTGTTACTGACAGACAGTTCAGTGTCTGAGCGGCGTAGCGGCGGCTTGAGGAGAACGAGGGAAGCATTGGTCTGGTAGGTTTAATTTCTGGGTGTGGCGTGGCTGTTTACTGCTCTGTTGTTGTTTTATCTCCATCTGGTTGCTCAGTGACCATCATGCTGCTCTCAGGATGCAGCAGGTGACGGTCGCTCAGCTGTGAGGCGTTCAGGTTCCAAAGTCATAATCCGGCTCTTTTCAGAACAGACGTCTGGTCAAACATTGGTAAAAACTCACAGTCGGTGCTTCTGTTCGTTTCTAAGGAAAAGCGATCGTTCACAACATTGAAATGGTCCTAAATAGTTGTTTAGATTTAAATTAAAACATCTTCGATTATGTGCACACGCACGCCCGACTTCGCTGAAGTGCTGAAGACTTGTTTGTTTAAAAAAAAAAAAAGTGCAATAAAAAAGTATGTTTTCCCTAATATGAATCATAATGAATAATCAGGATTAATTATCCTGATTACAATACTGACAAAAATAATCGTGATTATCATTTTGGCTATAATCGCGCAGTCCTAATACCGGGGCCCCTTGGCGCCGCCTCAGGACCCCTTGGAATCAGAATAAGCTTATTTGTGTGTGTGTGTGTGTGTGTGTGTGTGTGTGTGTGTGTGTGTGTGTGTGTGCGTGTGTGTGTGTTTGTGTGTGCGCGCTAGGGCTGGGTACTGTTAGATATTTTTCGGGTACAAGTACTTTTTCAATGCCTCACGTACGGTACCGGTTCCTGAACGGTACTTTTTTCGGTACTTGCCTTCACGGCCACAGGCGACGCCATGACTGCATTTACACTTCCTGCCACTAGGGGTGCTGTTTGCATGTTCAGCCTTATTTTCCACAGACACCACAGAGGAAGAAGGGCTGCAGGCTGCAGGCTCTCTGCATGTTGTTAGAAAAGAGTGTGAGCCGTAAGACGTGGTAACATGTTCAATGATGCGATGCAGCATTTTTTCAGTAAAAGACAGTGGCGGCCGGTAGCGAGGGGCGCTTGTTTTGTCTGCCTACACCGCCAGCAGCAGGTGGTGCGGTGGTAATTCACTTCCGCATTGACGGGGGTGCTCGTTTCCACACCCGCGCATTCACGGCACATTCCAAACTACACAACAGGTAGGCAACGATTATTTTTAATAAACTGGTTTCTTCAACACTGCCCGCCTGGAATGCGCAGGTATGGAAACGAGCGCTTCCGCCAATGCGGAAGTGAATTAACGCCGCACCGCCTGCCACTGGCGGTGTAGGCGGACAAAACAAGCGTCCCTCGCCACCTGCGCCCCACGCCACCGGCCGCCCCTGGTAAAAGAGAAGAACTGAACCATCGTTTCCGCGCATGTTTATTGACACGCAGCTGCTTTAAGAACCGAAACTGATCCCCGTACTCACGTCACTTGTTCGGTACCGGTATATATCCAAGTTTTTCAGTCGGTACCACTGAGGTACTGTTAAACGGTACCCAGCCCTAGTGTGTGCCCAAAAGGGTTCTGAGGGTGTCTGGAGGCTAAATTTGGGGTTTGGGGTTTAAGGTGTTGGAGTTTTGGTTTTGGTGGTATAGGGATTTGGGTTCTTTGTACTGGGCTTTTGGTTTAGGGTTTGGGTTCTCAGTTCTTGGTTTCGGGGTTTTTTTTCTGTGTTTTAGAGTCTGGATTTTGCGTTGTAGGGTCTGGGTCTTGGGGTTTGGGTTCATGGTGCAGTATTTGGGTTTTGGGTCTTGGGGTTTGGGTTCATGGTGCAGTATTTGGGTTCTGGGTTTTGGGGTTTGGGTTCTGGGTTCATGGTGCAGTGTTTGGGTTTGGGGTTCATGGTTCTGGGTTCTGGGATCTGGATTGGGGCTGAGGGTTTCATGGAGGAGGACTGGCGTGTGTCGGTGTGTTTGTCCTTGTGCGGCTCTAATCCCCGCTAATCTCCCTGCACATGGACAACTCCTCTGCTTGACACCCCGCCATTCATAAAGACAGCTAGCAGCAGTTTATTCCTCCTCTTCCTCCTCCTCTTCCTCCTCCTCTCTCACTCCACTCAACACCTTCAACTCCTCAACAACCGGGTCCAGACCAGATCCTGCTCTCCAGCCAGACCCTTGAAGGAACCATCAGCTAGCTTCCAGTAGCCGAGCTGTCGAACCGGCCTCCGTCCGCAATTTACAGCATTAAACACTTTCACCTGATTCACAGACACTGGTCGCTCTGTGGATCACGTCCCAGCTGCTCAGAACTCTTCTACAAACACGCTGCAATCCGGCTGACATTAAACACACAATAAAAGAATCACAGCGTTTAATTCCAATGAATGAATCTCACAGACATCCTGTTTAGCACTGCGGCGGCTAGCGGCGAGCAGCCTGGACACACGGCATTACTGGAATAAAAACTCAAACTGCGTGGATGTTTTATGATAACCGCTTCACCAGAACAAACATTCGACACGGCACGAGGAAGCTGCTTCCCGCGTGAGGCTGAATTCTGACGGTTTCCGGGCTGAAACCCCCGCCAGTCTTAAATCAGACGGATTCTGAACGGACTTCTGAACGCCGCAGCTTCGCTAATCAACGCCTTACCTTGGTCAAGTGAACGGAGTGTTTCTGGATCGTAGAGGCATCCGGGGACTCTTCAGTCCGCTCAGAGGCTCGCGGACACGGACACGGCGAGTCCCGGAGGAGCGGGGGAGAAGCGAGAGACAACCGGGAGTACTGGGAGACAGTCCTGCGGCCGCCGGTCACTGCTGCTCCGTGGGAGACTCCTCCTTCCAGGAACCGGAGGATGGAGGAGGGTGGAGGGAGGAGGGGAGAGGAAGGGAAGAGGAGGGTGGAGGATAGATGGAGGGTGGAGGATAGATGGAGGATAGATGGAGGGTGGAGGATAGATGGAGGATGGAGGATAGATGGATGATAGATGGAGGATGGATGATAGATGGAGGGTGGAGGATAGATGGAGGATAGATGGAGGGTGGAGGATAGATGGAGGATGGAGGATAGATGGATGATAGATGGAGGGTACAGGATGGATGGAGGGCAAAAGACAATGGAGGTTTGAAGGTTTTAGGGTGGAGGGTTTCTCGATGGAGGGTGGAGATTTGAGGATGGAGAATGAAGGGTTGAGGATGGAGGGTTTGTGGGTGGAGGATGGAGGGTGGAGGTTTGTGGATGGAGCATGGAGGGTGGAGGATAGATGGATGATAGATGGAGGTTTGAGGATAGATGGAGGATAGATGGAGGGTGGAGGATATATGGAGGATAGATGGAGGATGGAGGATAGATGGAGGATAGATGGAGGGTGGAGGATAGAAGGAGGATAGATGGAGGGTGGAGGATAGATGGAGGATGGAGGATAGATGGATGATAGATGGAGGGTGGAGGATAGATGGATGATAGATGGAGGGTGGAGGATAGATGGAGGGTGGAGGATAGATGGATGATAGATGGAGGGTGGAGGATAGATGGATGGAGGATGGAGGATAGATGGATGATAGATGGAGGGTGGAGGATAGATGGAGGATAGATGGAGGGTGGAGGATAGATGGAGGGTGGAGGATATATGGAGGATAGATGGAGGGTGGAGGATAGATGGATGATAGATGGAGGATGGAGGATAGATGGAGGGTGGAGGATAGATGGAGGGTGGAGGATATATGGAGGATAATAATAATAATAATAATAATAATAATAAACTTTATTTGTATAGCACCTTTCAAGATCACTGAGTCACAAAGTGCTTTACACATTATAAACAACAAAGGATAAAAAACAGAACAAAAACAACACAAAACGGGAAAAGAAACAACAGAATCACAGAAAAGCCAGACTGTAGAGATGCGTCTTGAGCTGCTTTTTAAAGGAGTCGACAGTGTCCGCTGATCTTAAATTAACTGGGAGGGAGTTCCAGAGAGTGGGAGCCACTACCTCAAACGCGCGGTCACCTTTAGTTTTTAGTCTTGAGCGAGGGACTACCAGCAGGCCCTGGTCGGAGGACCTCAGGGACCTGCTGGTAACATAAGGCTGTAACAGATCTGTGATGTAGAGCGGTGCCTGGCCGTGCAGAGCTCTGTATGTAACCACAAGGATTTATATTGTATTCGAGACTTAATGGGGAGCCAGTGAAGAGCAGATAAGATTGGAGTTATGTGGGACCTCCTGGGAGTCCTGGTCAGCAGTCTGGCAGCAGCGTTTTGGACCACTTGCAGGCGATCCAAAGATGTTTTGCTGACACAGGTAAACAGCGAGTTGCAGTAATCCAGGCGTGATGATACAAACGCATGGATAAGGATCTCCATCTCAGCTTGAGACACAATGGGCCTCAGTTTGGCTATGTTCCTCAACTGGAAAAAGCAAGAACGGATCAGAACTTTCACATGTTGATCCAGAGTCAGAGCGTGGTCTACAGTGACACCTAGAATTTTAACGGAGGGTTTAATCATGGAGGTATGGAGACATAAACCATCTTTGATCCGAGGCACAAGACTGGGAGGAGCAGAGATAAGAAATTCAGTTTTATCAGAGTTTAGCTGCAGAAAGTTACTAGCCATCCAGTATAGATGGAGGATGGAGGATAGATGGAGGATGGAGGATAGATGGAGGGTGGAGGATAGATGGATGATAGATGGAGGGTACAGGATAGATGGAGGGCAAAAGACAATGGAGGTTTGAAGGTTTTAGGGTGGAGGGTTTCTCGATGGAGGGTGGAGATTTGAGGATGGAGAATGAAGGGTTGAGGATGGAGGGTTTGTGGGTGGAGGATGGAGGGTGGAGGATTTGTGGGTGGAGCATAGAGGGTGGAGGATTTGTGGGTGGAGAGTAGAGGTTTGAGGATAGAGGATGAAGGGCTGAGGATGGAGGGTTCTGGATGGAGGGTGGAGGTTTGTGGGTGGAGGGTGGTGTAGCTGTGCTGCAGCCTCACAGCGGTTCCTGACCGACGTTCCTGAGTCTCCAGACTTCATCAACTGATCGTACTGATTGGTGTCCAGGAAAGCCTCCACCTGTGATTGGTCCATAATGCAGACAAGAAGAATCTCCATCACCACAGCTCTGATACAGGCTAGCAATGCTAGCATTGCTAATGCTAGCATTGCTAATTTAATGCTAATGTTGGCGCTGGAGTCCAGCCTGACTGCTTCCATTTCATCTTCAATTAGCAACTGATATCTAGCATGTTGTGGGATTACCTTCAGATAAAGCTCAAAAAAGTGTGTGTGTGTGTGTTCTTGTACATGCCCAAAAGTAAGGACCAACATTCGTATTTCACCAACAGAGTGAGGACATTTTTGCCGGTCCTCACTTTTCAAAAGGCCTTTTTTGGCCTTTTAGAGGGTTAAGACTTGGTTTTTGATTTAGGGTTACAGTTGGGTTTAGGTTAGGTTTAGGGCATAGGTTAGGGTTAGGCATTTATTTTTGATGGTTAGGGTAAGGGGCTAGGAAATGCATTATGTCAATGAGTGTCCTCACAACGATCTAAGTACAAACGTGTGTGTGTGTGTGTGTGTGTGTGTGTGTGTGTGTGTGTGTGTGTGTGTGTGTGTGTGTGTGTGTGTGTGTCTAAACCCAGCAGCTGCTTCAGACTTCACCTGTATATTGAAGAAGCAGCTCCACCTGCTGGACGAAGAGATTAACCTTTAACCTCCGCCCTAACACACACTCGCACGCGCGCACACACTTACACACACACACACAGACACACACACTGAAAACAGGATTATGATGAACTGTTACATCAACATGTCAAAGATCGTGAGAACAAAGCTGCCGAAGAATAAATTAATTTTAAACAAAATTGTATAGAAAATATTTAAACTCTGTTTTCATGACAATCTGACTTCTTCAGTTCATTAAATAAAAACAGGTTCCACTTTGTGATTTTATAAAACCTTTATTCAATCTGCAGCAAACAAAGAAATGTGCTTTAATCCATCTGCAGTGAAGCGAAGCTCAAAAGAAAGACAAACCATGAAACCCTCCAGCGGGAGGCGCCAGAGAGCCACACAGCTGTTCAATCAGCTGACTGGTAGAGGAATGCTAACCGGCAGCTAGCTAGCGAGCGGAGGAGCTGGACAGTCCTCAGTCCGTCCTCAGAATCAGGACGTGTCGACCTGACGATCCTGTGAAACGTTAGCATGGCGCTAACTCCAGCCGGCGCCGCAGACTCCGCCCCCTTCATGCCAACACACACTGATCACAGTCGGATCTGAAGGGAAGAAACCTGCATTTTGTTCAAGGTGCAACTTGATAGAAATTTATGAGAATTTGGTCATTTATTCTTTGTGCCTGCCTCTGGCGAGGCGCCAGCCGGGCCTCGTTCAGGGTTTACATTTTATTATTCTTCTGATGCCAAAACTCTGCCGGATAACTAGCCTGGCATCGTTTGGGACAGCAGCACAAAATGCACATCAAAACGTGTGGAAAATTCCAGGAATGGTCTTCTGTGACTTTTCTCAGCATTTCAGCGAAAGAATTATGAGACAATTGACAAAAACCAGGAAGTTTTTTCCCATGTATTCCAGATGAGAATACATGGGATTCATGTATTCCAAAAAACACAAAAATCATCCCCAAGCAACTCCACGGTGAGTCGCCATACTTTCACACAGAGATGTCATTAAAATATCAAAATGTAGGCATTTTGGTCCTCTATCTAGATGTGAAAAGCTCATTTTAATAAGTTCAACCAAATTTAAACTGTGAGCTTTAAAGTATGGTGAGAATTTCAGCCATTTCTGGCGTTTATAATGGGTGTGTATTGGAGAGGCCAGAGTAATAGAGTGGCAGTTAGAGTGAGAGACACTTAAAAAGTTTTTTCTCTCATCCCCACAGCCACATTCCTGGATCAGTCTTAACAAATAATATATCAAAACGTAGGTAGTTTCCTTGTGATTCTCGCAATGCATTCATTTCCTCTCCATCTCAAACGGTTCTCTCTGCAGATGCATTTGTTTGAGGAGAGTGCAGGATTTTCTCCCATCCGCTTCAATGCATTTTGGAGAGAGATTTTATCGCCTGAATCCAAAACTTCACTCATGTTCACACACTCGCTGAGGCTGAATGGATGATCCTGCAGACATGAAATTTTCAGGATAAATCCATGAAAGGCTTGTGACTCACATAGTGCAAAAAAAAAAAAAAAAAAAAAAAAAATCAATTTCGCCTCTCGGTTGTCGAACGCCATTTCTTCAACCATGCCCACTGCATGAAAAACTGCTGAATCACTGTCCTGGCTGCTGAGTGGAGCTGGTTTCCATGGCAACAGAGCAGCTGCAGACTGTCATGGCTGCTCTCAGCTCAGAGGTCATAGTGGATATGGAGGAGTTATACAAACACACACACACACACACACACACACACACACACACACACACACACACACAGCAGTGGGCAGCAGCTGGCAGGCACAAAGTAACATTTTTCTATAATTTTCTAGCTTACTATAAAATGATTAAAACAATTGTCTCCTGTTCTTGAATAAACATCCCTTTAAACATTCTGTCCTCTCCATCAATAATGTCTGGGTCAAGTTTTGGATAAAGACTGAGACGTACGGTGGTGTACAGGGGTGCGTACAGGGGTGGGGGTGGGGTACAGGGGTACGTGGGTGGTTACAGGCTGCGGGGGTAGGGGGTACGGGCGGGGTGGTCCCCTCAGAGACATAGACAGAGACCTTCCATCCTACAGAGGGCACAGTCTCACTGAGTGCCCAAAGGACCAGAGTCCAAATCCAGCAGTCAGGGGTTTGGTGAAGGTGGTGTTGAAGGTGTAGAGGTGGATCAGAGAGTCAGAGGAGACTCTGAAGAAGGACAGAGAGCCAGCAGAAAAATCCACATACACTCCTACTCTACCAGAGGAGGAGGAGGAGGAGGAGGAGACGGAGGTCACTCTGTTGTCGTGGCAGACGGAGTAACCTTCATTGGAGCAGTTCAGGCTCCAGGACTGACGGTTCCATCCAAACACGCAGTCCTTCCTGTCCCCCCTCCGCCCAATCCCCCTGTAGCTCACCGACACACAGGCACCTCCAGCCCACTCCACCTCCCAGTAGCTCCGCCCGCTCAGGACTTCCTCACACAGCAGCTGGGGGCAGCCCGAGTCCTGGAATCGGTCCGGGTGATCCGGATACAGCTGCTTCTGCTCCACGTGGGTCACCTTCCCATCGCTGAGGGACGCTTCAAGCTCCCTGCTCATGGAGTTCATGTCCAGCTGAAGTTTCGAGAAATCTGACAGAGAGAAAGAAGAGTCCTGATCTGCATTCCTTCTCTCTGGACTTCCTGACATACAGAGAAAGTTTCACTTCCTGTCAGTAATGTTTGAATGAATCAAGATCTTTGACTGAAAGACAGACGGACAACGACCAGTCAAACTTACACTTCCTGAGACCAGGTTTTAACCACCGCATTCCATCCGGCTCCACCCTGCAGGAAGACGGGCAGTCAGAGGGCTTTTCTCTCAAACATGACACCTTCTGGCAGTCATGTGGCTGTCGCCGGTAGCCTAGCCGCCAGCTAGCTAGTGTAACCACTGAACGGGCTTTGTTCTAAACCAAACTAACCAAACTAAACCAAACTAAACTAAAATAAACCAAACCAAACTACACTAAACTAAACCAAACCAAACTACACTAAACAAAATTAAACTAAACCAAACTAAATTAAACTAAACTAAACTATACTAACTAAATACTAGTTTAAACAGTAAAGTATCCACAAAGCTGCCCTAGGAGCTAGAATGCTGTGGGAAGTACGGTGCACTGAGCCCTGTCCTCTAATGTCTGAATGTTTAGTCCGTTCATTGCTTTTCAACTGTTGTCCCTCCCCTTCAAGGGGGAGTCTTCTCCAGTTTCAGTTGCTGACTCCACTATTACGAGGGCCTACGAACAAGCTCCGTCCGGACCGGGAGGACACTCCTGTCGGTCCTGCCCGTGGACTGGTTTCGGTTCTACTGCTGGGATCCGTGGTTCTTGTGCTGGACCGTCCAACGGACTGTCCTCAACATTGTCCTAGGCTTTACTTCTTATTGTCTCATGCTAGCTGTTGCCAAAGCTGTCCGTCCCTGGGAGAGGGATCCCTCCATACTGTGGTTCTCCCCAAGATCTCTTCTTTTCCCACTGGGTTTTTGGAGTTTTTTCTTGCCGGATGTGAGGGTCGAAGGCGGTGGTTGCTTCGTTTTGTCTCGCTACTGTAAATATTGACATATTACCATTATGCGTATTCACTGTTTTTATTTTTACCGACCAATGTAACATCTTGAAGCCCTCTGAGGGAACTGTTGTTGTGATACTGGGCTATACAAAAATAAATTGATTGATTGATTGGATTGATGGTTTTGAAATCTAAAGTCGGCATGGGAGCCAGGCGGCATCCAGAATCACCAAACCACACAGGACAACAGGACTGCTCCTGGTGTGTGTTCATACCTGAGAGTGTCCAGACTGCACTGTGTATCCTCCACTGCAGCAAACAGCTTCTCCACTCCTGAGGCTCCTGGATGGTTGTAGCTCAGGTCCAGCTCTCTCAGATGGGAGGACTTGGAGCTCACAGCTGAGACCAGAGAAGCACAGCCTTCCTCTGAGACCAGACACCCTGACAGACTGGAGGCACAAACATGGCATCAAGTCAAGCAGGAAGAAGGAAGATCCTCCACATGATCAAGCAGCAGCTGGATCCTGACCTGAGAGCTTCCAGTTGACAGTGAAGACTCTCCAGTCCAGAAGACAGTAGCTTCACTCCTGAGTCCAGCAGGTCGTTGTTACTCATGTCCAGATGTGTCAGACTGGAGGACTGAGAGCTGAGGACTGAGGACAGAGCTCCACAGCTTCTCTCTGACAGACCACAGCTGCTCAGCCTGGAGAAGAACCAACAACCGATAGCACTTTTTTAAATTAAGACGATATGTTGGACAATGTTGCACAAGACCGAATTAAATGTCGACCTCTTCTTTATCAAGAGCTCTGAAATTTTCCAGGCTTTAACTTTCCATCCATCCATCCATCCATCTTCCACCACTTATCCGGGGCCGGGTCGCGGGGGCAGCAGTCTCAGCAGAGACGCCCAGACTTCCTGTCCCCAGACTCTTCCTCCAGCGCTTCCGGGAGGATCCCAAGGCGTTCCCAGGCCAGCCGAGAGACATAGTCTCTCCAGCATGTCCTGGGTCTTCCCCGGGGTCTCCTCCCGGTGGAACATGCCCGGAACACCTCCCCAGGGAGGCATCCAGGAGGCATCCTAAAGAGGTGCTGAGCCTCCTCAGCTGCTCCTCTGGATGTAGAGGAGTAGCGGCTCTACTCCGAGCTCCTCCCTGGTGACTGAGCTCCTCCCCCTGTCTCTAAGGGAGTCCAGCCCCCCTACGGAGGAAGCTCATTTCAGCCGCTTGTATCCGGGATCTTGTCCTTTCGGTCATGACCCAAAGCTCATGACCACAGGTGAAGGTGGGCACGTAGATTGACCGTAAATCGAGAGCTTCGCCTTTCGGCTCAGCTCCTTCTTCACCACGACGGACCGATACAATGACCGCATCACTGCAGACGCTGCACCGATCCGCCTGTCAATCTCACCTCCATCCGTCCCCCACTCGTAAGCAAGACCCCAAGATACTTGAACTTCTCCACGTCGACCAGAGTCTCCTCACCGACTTGGAGAGGACAGACCACCTTCTTGATCCAGGACCAGGGACCATGGCCTCGGATTTGGAGGTGCTGATCCTCATCCGTGTCGCTTCACACTCGGCTGCGAACCGCCCCAGAGCATAGTGGTCCAGGCTCCATGAAGCCAACAGGACAACATCATCTGCAAAAAGCAAAGATGAAATCCTGTGGTCTCTGACCTCTTCTCCGGAACAGAACCGGTCACAGAACCGGTCACAAAGGGCAGCCCTGCCGGAGTCCAACATGCATCGGGAACAAGTCCGACTTACTGCTGGCAATGCGGAACAGACTCCTTCTCTGGTCATACAGAGACCGGACGGCTCTTAACAAGGGGCCCCGGACTCCGTATTTCCTAAGCACCCTCTACAAGGCACCACGAGGGACGAACACCTTCTCCAAGTCCACAAAACACATGTGAACTGGTCGGGCGAACTCCCACAAACCCTCAAGCACCCTATGGAGGGTCTAAAGTTGATCCAGGGTTCCAGGACCAGAATGAAAACTGCATTGTTCCTCCTGAATCCGAGGTTCGACTATCGGTTGAATCCTCCTCTCCGGTACCTGGAATAGACTTTCCCAGAGAGGCTGAGGAGTGTGATCCCCCTGTAGTTGAAGCACACCCTCCGGTCCCCCTTTTTAAAAAGGGGGACCACCACCCCGGTCTGTCAATCCAGAGGCACCGTCCTCGACCGCCATGCGATGTTGCAGAGACGTGTCAACCAAGACAGTCCCTGCACATCGAGAGACTTAAGGTACTCAGGCCGAATCTCGTCCACCTGGACACCTGGTGCCTTGCCACCAAGGAGCTCACCGACCACCTCGGTGACTTCGGCTTGGGTGATGGACGAGTTCACCTCTGAGACCTCAGTCCACCTCTGAGACCTCAGTCCACCTCTGAGACCTCAGTCTCTGTTTCCTCCAGGGAAGACGTGGCGACGGGATTGAGGAGGTCCTCGAAGTATTCCTTCCACCATCCTATGATATCCCCAGTTGAGGTCAGCAACTCTCCTCCTCCACTGTAAACGGTGTTCTAGAACTGCTTTCCCCTCCTGAGGTGCCGGACGGTTTGCCAGAATTTCTTTGAGGCTGACCGGTAGTCCTTCTCCATGGCCTCCTGAACTCCTCCCAGACCCAAGTTTTTGCCTCCACAACCACTCGGGCTGCGGTTCGCTTGGCCTGCCGGTACCAGTCAGCTGCTTCTGGAGTCCCATAAGCCAACATGGCTCGGTAGGACTCCAGCATGAAGACAGCCGTTACTTCCGGTGTCCACCACCGGGTTCGGGGGTTGCCGCCATGACAGGCACCGGAGACCTTATGACCACAGCTCCGAGCTTCTGCTTTGACAATGGAGGTGGAGAACATGGTCCACTCAATGTCCCCAGCCTCCCTCGGTATATGAAAGAAGCTCTCCCGGAGGTGGGAGTTGAAAACCATGCTGACAGAGGGTTCCACCAGACGTTCCCAGCAGACCCTCACAACACGTTTGGGTCTGCCAAGTCTGTCCGGTTTCCTCCTCTGCCAGCGAATCCAACTCACCACCAGGTGGAGATCGGTTGACAGCTCTGCCCCTTTCTTCACCCGAGTGTCCAAAACACGCAGCCGGAGATCAGATGACACGACAACGAAGTTGATCATCGACCTCCGACCTAGAGTGTCCTGGTGCCATGTGCACTGATGGACACCCCTGTGCTCGAACATGGTGTTTGTTATGGACAAATTGTGGCTAGCACAGAAGTCCAATAACAAAACACCTCTCGAGTTCAGATCCAAGAGGCCGTGTGTCCCAATCACCCCCCTCCAGGTCTCATTGTCGCTGCCCACGTGAGCGTTGAAGTCCCCCAGTAGAACAATGGAGTCCGCAGTTGGAGCACTGTCCAGCATCCCTCCCAGGGACTACAAGGCCGGGTACTCTGCACTGCTGTTCGGCCCGTAGGCCAAAACAACAGTGAGGCACCTGTCCCTGACCCAAAGGTGCAGGGATGCGACACTCTCGTTCACTGGGGTGAACTCCAACACATGGCGGCTGAGCTGTGGGGCTGTAAGCAAACCCACTCCAGCCCGCCGCCTCTCACCGTGGGCAACGCCAGAAAAGTGGAGAGTCCAGGCCTACTCAAGAGGTTGGGTTCCAGAGCCCAGGCGGTGTGTGGAGGTGAACCCGACTATATCTAGCCGGTACCTCTCACCCTCCCTAACAAGGTCAGGCTCCTTCCCCCCAACGAAGTGACATTCCATGTCCCTAGAGCTAGTCTCTGTATCGGAGGATCAGGTCGCCGGGCACCCTTCCGTCGGCTGTCACCCAATCCACATTGCACCCGGCCCCTACAGTTCCTTCGGTTGGTGGTGGGCCCACGTTGTCCCTTTTGGACCCCGTGGGCAAAGGCGTGGCCACCAGGGGCTCGATTGCGAGCCCCAACCCCAGGCCTGGCTCCAGGCTGGCGCCCTGGCTGCGCCATACCGGGCAACATCACAGTCCTGGATTTAAACTTCTTCATAGGGGCTTTTGACCTGTCCTTAGTCAGGCCTATCACCCAGGACCTGTTTGCCATGGGAGACCCTACCAGGGGCATAAAGCCTCCGACAACATAGCTCCTGGGATTATGCTCAAACTCCCCCACCACTTTAAGGTGGCAGGTCAGGGGGAGCATAGTGACAGTATCGTCAGCCAATCAGGCTTTGAAGAGTGATTGACAGCAGAGTCTCTACTAGTGGTCCAGGGGGCGGGGCCTTTCAAATGAGCTTCCTGCTGTTACTGCTGGCCCTGAATCAAACACCACCGCATGCTACAGTCGATTTACAGATGATGTTGGAAAGTGAGAGTGTAGATCCTGACCTGAGAGTGTTCAGTTTCCAGCGAGGACTCTCCAGTCCAGAAGACAGTAGCTTCACTCCTGAGTCCTGCAGCTGGTTGTTACTCAGGTCCAGATGTGTCAGATTGGAGGACTGAGAGCTGAGGACTGAGGACAGAGCTCCACAGCTTCTCTCTGACAGACCACAGCTGCTCAGCCTGGAGAAGAACCAACAATGAAAACCAGATCAATGTTTCTCCTGGACTCAGTTCTACAGATTTGTTCTTAAACCACGTACAGAGCTTTGCTGGAGGCTTTGACCACTGGCAGCAGCTTGAGAAGAGCTTCCTCTGAAGCAGAGTACTTCTTCAGGTCAAACTCCTTCAGATCTTCTTCTGATGACAGTAAGATGAAGACCAGAGCTGACCACTGAGCAGGAGACAGTCCATCTGTGGACAGACGTCCTGATCTCAGGGACTGTTGGATCTCCTCCACCAGAGAACCATCATTCAGTTCATTCAGACAGTGGAACAGATTGATGCTTCTCTCTGCAGACAGACCCCCACTCAGCTTCTCCTTGATGTACTGGACTGTTTTCTTATTGGTCTGTGAGCTACTTCCTGTCTGTTTCAGCAGACCTCGAAGGAGACTCTGATTGGTTGGCAGTGAAAGACCCAGGAGGAAGCGGAGGAACAAGTCCAGGTGTCCATTTGGACTCTTCAAGGCCTCGTCCACTGCTCTCTGATGGAGAAGGTGGAGAGGTTTCCAAATATTTGACCTCCTGGAGGTTTGCTGTTGTTCTTCCAGCAGGTTGATTCCAGACTTGATGAAGGTCTGATGGACATGAAGAGCAGCCAGAAACTCCTGAAGGCTCAGATGGATGAAGCAGAACACCTTGTCCTGGTACAGGCCACTCTCCTCTCTGAAGACCTGGGTCAACATTCCTGAGTACTGTGAGGCTGCTGTGAGATCGATGCCACACTCTGCCAGGTCGGGTTCATAGAAGATCAGGTTTCCTTTCTGCAGCTCCTCAAAAGCCAGTTTTCCCAGAGACGCCATCATCTCCCTGCTCTCTGGACTCCAGGGTGGATCTGTGGCAGCTCCTCCATCATACTTGACCTTCTTGAGTTTGGCCTGGACCACCAGGTGGTGGATGTACATCTGGGTCAGGGTCTTGGGCAGCTCTCCTCCCTCTCTGCTCTTCAACACCTTCTCCAGAACTGTAGCCGTGATCCAGCAGAAGACCGGGATGTGGCACATGATGTGGAGGCTCCTGGAGGTCTGGACGTGGGAGATGATCCTGCTGGCCTGCTCCTCCTTTCTGAACCTCCTCCTGAAGTACTCCTCCTTCTGGGGGTCGGTGAACCCTCGGACCTCTGTCACCCTGTCCACACAGTCAGCAGGGATCTGATTGGCTGCTGCAGGTCGGGTGGTGATCCAGAGGCGAGCAGAGGGAAGCAGTTTCCCCCTGATGAGGCTTGTCAGCAGAACATCCACTGAGCTGCACTCTGTAACTTCAGTCAGGAAGTCAGTGTGCTGGAAGTCCAGAGGGAGTCGACACTCATCCAGACCGTCCAAGATGAAGACCACCTGGAAGTCTTCAAAGCTCCAGATTCCTGCTTTTTTGGTTTCAGTGAAGAAGTGATGAACAAGTCCCACCAAGCTGAACTTCTTCCCCTTCAGCACATTCAGCTCTCTGAAGGAGAATGGAAATGTGAAGTGGACGTCCTGGTTGGTTTTGTCTTCAGCCCAGTCCAGAGTGAACTTCTGAGTCAGGACCGTTTTCCCAATGCCAGCCACTCCCTTTGTCAGCACTCTTCTGATGGGTTTAGATCTTCCAGGTGAGGCTTTAAAGATGTCTTCTAGTCTGATGCTTGTTCCTTCTCTGTCTGCTGTCCTGGAAGCTGCTTCAATCTGTCGGACCTCATGTTCCTGGTTGACCTCGGCAGCCCCTCCCTCTGTGATGTGGAGCTCTGTGTAGATCTGGTTCAGGGGGGTTGAGTTGCCCATTTTAGCAATGCCTTCGGACACGGACTGAAACTTCAGGTTGGACTTGAGAGTATCCTGACAGCTCTTCAATATTTCTGAGGAATTAAGTGACAAAAATACATTAAAGGTGCAATAAGTTGAATTCCACAACATTACCCCCCTCCCCCAGGATCAGGAACCAGGAAGTAGTGAAAAGTTACAGTATCAACGGAAAAAGTAGTGGCATGTTATGTCAACCAAAAAGTCCTGAGGGGTTACAGGAGCCAGGAATTAGTAGTGGGCTACAGGTACCAGTAAGTAGTGATGGGTGAGAGGAACCAGGAAGTAGGGAGGGGCTAAAGGAATCATCACATAGGGATGGGCTACAAGAACTAGGAAGGAGTGGCGGGTTACAGGAATCAAGAAGGAGTAATGGCATCAGGAAAAAGGAAGTTAGTGATGGGCTACAGGAACCAGGAAGTAGTGAAGGGCTACAGGAACCAGGAAGTAGTGACAGACTACAGGAAGCAGGAAGAAGGGATGGGCTACAGGAACCAGTGAGCAGTGATGGGGTACAGGAACCAGGAAGTAGGGAGAGAATACAGGAACAAGGAGGTAGTGATGGACTACAGGAACCAGAAAGTAGTGACGAGCTACAGGTAGCAGGAAGTAGTGATGGACTACAGGAACCAGGAAACAGTGACGAGCTACAGGCAGCAGGAAGTAGTGACGGGCACAGGAAGCAGAAAGTTTTTTTGTTTGTTTGTTTGTTTTGAGATTATAGAATACAAACAGTAAAAACAAATATCAAACATTTAGACAGACACACACCATTCACACGTTATAGTCTTCAGGAGTGTCCAATTTTAATGCCAGGTGAGAAAATATTAAACAAAAATAACAACGTTCATAATAAAATAGAATGACAACAATAAGCAAAGGAAACAACAAACAAGGGATTTACTGATCCATCAGATCGGTGCAGAACTTCTCCATTAAAGCCATTGTCTTTACAGCATCTGAGTTTTCAATGTTAGCAATGCTTTTCATGTAAAGCTTTAGTTCTTCTAGAAAGTGGTTCCAGTCTGGTTTCATTTTGTGGATATGTAATCTCCCCAGCATTATTATTAGCTGGGTTAACAAGGTTGTTTCCTTATTTTGGCGGAAGTTGTTGCTGAAAAGAATTTGGAAACAGAAAGTAGTGATGGGCCACAAGAAGCAGGAAGTAGGGACAAGTTACATCAACCAGGAAGTAGGGACAGGTTCATTCAAGCAAGAAGTTGGGATGGGCAACAGGAAACAGGAAGTAGGGACGGGCTACAAGAACCAGGATGTAGTGATGGGCGAAAGGAACCAGGAAGCAGGGATGGGCTACAAAAACCAGAAAGTAGGGATGGACGACAAAAAGTATGAAGTAGTGATGGACTACAGGAAGCAGGAAGTAGTGATGGGTTACATCAACCAGGATGTAGGGATGGGCTACAGGAACTAGGAAATTGGGGCAGGCTACAGAAACCAGGATATAGTGACCAGTGTTGGTAATAACAGCGTTAGAGTATAACAGCGTTAGTTGCGGCATTAATTTTTTCAGTAACGAATAATGTAATAAATTACTTTTCCCATTGTTGCACCGCCGTTACTGTTGCTGAGAATATGAAGTGGTGATTTACTACAATTAGGCTGAATGAAGCGCAAGTGTCAGCATTTGGCCTCACATCAGCTGCCTTGAGAGCAGGGAGGAGGGAGGGAGAGGGGAGGGGGTGATGATTTTTGGCTGGTGGGCGGATCATGCCCTACTCACATGTCTCACTCACTGCACAGGCTGACTGGTAAACACAAGACAGAGACAATGGTATCAGAGACGGGCTATAGGAACCAAGAAGTAGAGACAGGCTACAAGAACCAGGATGAAGTGATAGGCGAACAGAACCAGGAAGTAGGGGTGGGCTATAGGTACCAGGAAGTAGAGACGGGCTACAAGAACCAGGATCTAGTGAGGGCCGAAAGGCATAAAGGAGTAGGGACGGGCTACAGAAACCAGGAAATAGAGACGAACGACAAACAGTACGAAGTAGAGATAGACTTCAGGAAGCAGGAAGTAGGGACAGGCTACAAGAACCAGGATGTCATGACTATCTAAAGGAACCAGACTATCTAAAGGAAATAGTAACGGATTGCAGGAACAAGGAACTAGGAAGTATATCCAGCTGCAGACCGCAGACCCATGTAACGCTACAGAACACGCCCACTGTGACGGTTAGGGTTAGGGATGATAACATGATTCCTTCACGTCTTCACTTCCGCTATACTTGCCGCCATGGGCATGTTTTGTAGGGGCGTGTTTTGTGGGGCCTGTGGTCTGCAGCTGGACCCTTCTCGGAACTAGGGATGGGTGACAGGAAGCAGGAAGTAGAGACAGGTAACAGGAAGCAGGAAGTAATTAATTAATTAATTAGAGCAGAAGGGCAAAAGCTCGCTTGATCTTGATTTTCAGTATGAGTACAGACCGTAAAAGTGGGGCCTCACGATCCTTCTGACTTTTTGGGTTTTAAGCAGGAGGTGTCAGAAAAGTTACCACAGGGAGAACTGGCTTGTGGCGGCCCAGCGTTCATAGCGACGTCGCTTTTTGATCCTTCGATGTCGGCTCTTCCTATCATACCTATCTCAGACCGTCGTGAGACAGGTTAGTTTTACCCTGCTGATGATGTGTTGTTGCAATAGAGACACAATGTGTTGTTAGAGACAGGTAACAGGAAGCAGGAAGTAGTGATGGGTTACAGTAACCAGGAAGGAGTAATGGGCTACAAGAACCACGAAGTAGTGATTGCCTGAAGGAACCAGGAAGTAGTGATGGATTCAAGGAAGCAGGAAGTAGTGACAGTTTACAGGGACAAGGAAGTGTTGAGGGGCTACAGGATGCAGGAAATAGTGAAAGGGTGCAGGAACCAGGAAGTAGTAATGGGCTACAGGAACCAGAAAGTAGGGACGCGCTACAGGAACTAGAATGTAGACATGGGTTAAAGCAATGAGGAAGTAGTGAAAGGTTACAATAACCAGGAAGTAGGGATGGGGTACAGGATCCAGGAAGTAGTGATGGACTACAGGAACCAGGAAGTAGGGATGGGTTACAGGAAGAAGGAAGTCGTGATGGGGTACAGACACCAGTAAGTATGGATCTGATAAAGGAACCAGGAAGTAGGGTCCCGTTTTATTTTTTTAATCAACACACAGTGTCGATGTTTTTCTGCAAGGCTCCTGCTCAGCGTTGACGCTTCCATTTGCTGGAGCAGATTCAGACTTCTTTGTGGTCTTTAAGGCACCAGGACTCACCTTGAGGAGCCCAGGTGGATTCTGGGATGTTGTCCAGCAGACCCGTCATGTTCATCTTGGTGAGAACCGTTCTGGTGACGGACAGAGCGCGAGTGCTGTAGCACTGCAGCATCCTGTCCACCGTGTCGGTCCGGTCCGACGACTCCAGGCTGCTCTTGCTGACTGGCTTCACGCCTTCAAGGACGCCGTTCTGACTCAAATACCACTTGAACCTTTTGAAGTCTTCATCCCTCAGGTTCTCCAGAGTTCCCAGGAGGATTTCTGGAGGGGAACTCATCTTCGATCCTGACCTGAAAAACAGCAAACAAGAACATCGAGGAACTGTGGTTCTGTGAGTGTTTTCAGGCAGAACCAGTTCAGTCCGGGTCTACATGTTCATCTGAAGGATGAAGTGAATGGAAGCAGCTGTCAGTGGTTCTCTAAGGTTCTCACCTGCTGGACCGTCTTCCCGTTCTCTGTCCTTCCGTCTGTCGTCCAAACCTCTTCACAGCTCAGACCGGACTGGGCGGGGGCGTCATGGGCGGAGGCTCGCTCTGATATGGGCTTCAGGGAAATCACGTGTTCTGCAGACAGGTGGAGGGGTGAGGGGTGGAGGGGGGGCGACGTGCACGCTCGCTGATGTGGTCTGCCTCATGTGGCTTTCACTCAGACGAACACACAGAGTTCACCCTGCAACAGCGTTCTCAGCTCCACCTGGACGGAGCTTCAGGCAACAGAAGCCGACTCCAGAGTCACAGATCTACATTCTCAGATCTCTGATCAGTCATCGATCACCTCGCTCCACTCCGTCATTCTGAATGAGAGAAAACAATTCTGAAGCTGCAAACGAGCGAAAGCCGAACAACCGGGAAGGCCTCCTGAGTCTGTGTGTGTGTGTGTGTGTGTGTGTGTGTGTGTGTGTGTGTGTGTGTGTGTGTGTGTGTGTGAGATAAGGAAGGAGAAGTGAAACAGGAAGTCTGGTCTGCTTGACATGACTGAACTTACAAACCAACAGAAGTTCAGACAAAGTTCAGACATAACATCCCCAGACTGTGTTGTCCAATGTGTGTGTGTGTGTGTGTGTGTGTGTGTGTGTGTGTTTGTGTGTTTGTGTTTGTGTTGTTGATTCATCTGTTTCTGTCTGCATTGAGAAGCGTTTTTCCTGAGAGTGATTGACAGTTCAGTCGGAGGAGGAGGAGAGAGAGAGAGAGAGTGTGTGGGTGGATGGGTGGGGTGTGTGTGTGTGTGTGTGTGTGTGAGGGGGGGGGGGGGTCGTAGAGGGCGGGGGATGCTGGGGGAGGCGTGTTCATTCAGCCATGCTGAGACGATAATGGGAAAGTAAATAACATCATTAGCTCTTTATGCTTTGACGCCCCTGTGGGGCCCCAGCGCACACACACACACACACACACACACACACACACACACACACACAGCCTGACACCCCCATGGCCCCCGACAGTCTTTGGAACAACTGAAAATCAAACTCATTCAAATGGCTTTGAAGGTTGTCTTCTGGTCCCAGTCCAGGTCCTGGTCCAGGTCCAGGTCAGCTCAGGCGAGCAGGGGCCTCAGTGGTTCTTGATCTGTGGAACATGCTAGAACGTCCTGATCACTCATTCTGCAATTCTACAGTTTCATTCAGCAGACGCTTTTGTCCAAAGCGACGTCCAACACAAGCAAGAATACAGACATAAGAAAGAAAGAAACCATCAGTAAATGCTTCAACTGCTTCAAGTGCGATTGGTCGAGGGAGCTGCCATCAAGTTGCAGAAGAGGAGCCACTACCCCCCCCCTCTTTTTTTGTTTTTTTTTTGTTTTTGTGTGAACTTAGTCAGTGGTACATACAGTAAGTGCTGGGTTTTAGACCCTAGGGAAAAAAAAAAAAAAAAAAAAAAAAGAGGGGGGGGGTAGTGGCTCCTCTTCTGCAACTTGATGGCAGCTCCCTCGACCAATCGCACTTGAAGCAGTTGAAGCATTTACTGATGGTTTCTTTCTTTCTTATGTCTGTATTCTTGCTTGTGTTGTACGTCGCTTTGGACAAAAGCGTCTGCTGAATGAAATTGTAGAATTGCAGAATGAGTGGACCACCTGACCTATTGTTCCCCAAAGATGGGGTCGGATTAAGACCCTAGGTGTTCTCTGAATAATTGAGTCTTCAATTGTCTCTTGAAAGTAGAAAGGGACTTGGTAGAACCACAGTCTGGGAGTTCGTTCCACCATTTGGGAACAACAGAGGAGAAGAGTCTGGCTGGAGGTTTAGAGCCGAGCTGGGCTGGAAGCTCCAGACGTCTCTCACATGCAGAGCGAAGAGGGCGTGAAGGAGAGTAGACCTGGATCAGGGAGTCCAGGTCGGCCGGAGCCGTTCTTGTAAGCGTTTTGTAAGCCAGGAGGAGAGATTTGAATTTGATCCTGGCTGCAACTGGAAGCCAGTGAAGGGAGATGAACAGGGGAGGACCTGAGCTCTGTGGGCTGGTTGAAGACCAGACCTGCTGCATTCTGGATCATCTGTAGAGGTTTGACTGGACCTGCAGGGAGACCCGCCAGAAGAGAGTTGCAGTAGTCAATGCGTGACACCACGAGAGCCTGGACCAGAAGCTGTGTGGCCTGTTGGGTCAGGAAGGGTCTGATCTTCCTGATGTTGTAGAGGGCATAACGACAAGACCCAGAAACTGAGGCCACGTGAACCTTAAAGGTCAGCAGGTCATCCATCATGACACCCAGGTTTCTGGTTGAGTTAGTGGCACAAAGAGGCTGGAGTGAAGTTGGACACTGATCTGAGGCTGGACAGATGGACAAGCTGGACAGACCATGAGTTCAGTCTTAGACAGATTTAGCTGAAGGTGGCGTTCCTTCATCCAGGTGGAGATATCAGCCAGACATGCTGATATCCAGCTGAGACTGTGGTGTCATCAGGTGGAAAAGAGAGGAAGAGCTGAGTGTCGTCAGCATACAGTGGTAGGAGAAGCCATGGGAGCGAATCACTGCACCAGGTGAGGTGGTGTACAGAGAGAAGAGTAAGGGGCCAAGCACCGACCCCTGAGGGACCCCTGTTGATGGGCCATGTGACTTGGACACCTCCCTCACCATGACACTCTGAAAGATCTGCCTGTGAGGTGGACTTGAACCACAACAGGACGGAACCTGAGATGCCGAGGTCAGAGAGTGGAGAGGAGGATTTGATGGTTCACGGTGTCAAAGGCAGCAGACAAGTCCAGCAGCAGGAGGACAGAGGACTGTCCAGCAGCAGGAGGACAGAGGACGGACCAGCAGCAGGAGGACAGAGGACTGTCCAGCAGCAGGAGGACAGAGGACTGACCAGCAGCAGGAGGACAGAGGACTGTCCAGCAGCAGGAGGACAGAGGACTGTCCAGCAGCAGGAGGACAGAGGACTGTCCAGCAGCAGGAGGACAGAGGACTGACCAGCAGCAGGAGGACAGAGGACTGTCCAGCAGCAGGAGGACAGAGGACGGACCAGAGACTCTGGGACTGACAGGAGTGCAGTCTCGGTGGAGTGGTCTCATCTGAAGCCTGACTGAAAAGGGTCCAGCAGGTTCTGGTTCTACAGGTGTTCAGAGTCTTGGTTAAATACTGAGCCTCCAGTATTTGGCAGGAATGGTAGAAGTGAGACTGGCCTGTAGTTTTCAACCTGGGCTGGGTTGAGATGAGGCTTTTTTAGCAGTGGGGGACGCGAGCTTGTTTAAAAGTAACAGGAAAAATGCCGGTTTCCAGGGAGGAATTGACAATGTGCGTGACTGCAGGTTTGATTATGGGCAAGATGGTCTGCAGAATGCTGGTGGGTGTTGGATCCAGAGGACATGTTGTAGGTTTAGGGCTCAGAAGAAGTCTGGAGACCTCATCCTCACTCAGAGGAGCAAACGAGCAGAGAGAAGGAGCAGTGGTGGGTTTGAGCTGACTGGGCCGGTCCGGCTCAGAGAACTGGTTCTGACTGCAGCCACCTTTTCAATGGAAAAGGAGGCGAACATGTCAGGATCAGCTCAGTGGACGGCTGAGCAGCTGGAGGAGGAAGCAGGGAGTTGAACGCCATAAACAGTTTTCTGGAATCAGAAGCTGCACAGATCCGGTTCTGATAAAAAGCTTTCTTTGCGGACTGCAGGCGGGAGGTAAAGGAAGCAAGTTTCTGTTTGTATGAGGACCAATCAGCAGCTCGTGGGATTTACGCCACTTTCTTTCTGCTGCCCTGAGTCCAGCTCTTTGTTCTCTCAGAACTTCTGAGAGCCATGGACCGTTTTTTCTTGGATGGGTTCGACACCCGGGGGCAGAGTTTGTCCAAAGAGGACCAGAGAGGACCAGAGTGTTTCTGTAGCCTCGTTAACAGGAAGTGATGAGAAGTGAGAGTAGTCCGGCAGGACAGAGCTGAGCTGCTGTGAGGGACTTCAGGGTTCTGGAAGGAGACCATCTGTGTCGGGGTCTGCAATGGCAGAAAGGCAGCCGCAAAGTTTACCAAGAGATGGTCAGATAGGTGTAGTGGAGTAACCGTCACCTCTGCTGTGGAGCAGTTACGAGTCAGCACCAGGTCCAGGATTTTGCCAGCTTTGTGGGGGGGGGGGGGCGGAGCCCGTACCCGAGCAAAGGAAGCCATCAGTGCCAGAAAGTCCTGAGCCTAACGTGAATGTTCATGTCTCCATGACAACCAGTGGTGTGACATCATCAGGGATGTCAGAGAGTAACATGTCCATTTCAGAGACAAAGCCGTCCAGAACGCCCCCTGGTGGGCGGTACACAACCAGAACATGCTTTGATGGGAGTAGTGACCGTTAGAGCGTGATATTCAAACGTTGTGTTGTTGTTCGACGGGCGCAGTGAGATGGACCAGTTGTCCGAAATGAGAATGCCAGCACCGCCTCCTCGGCCAGCAGAGCGAGGGGCGTGGCTTAACGTAGCACCGCCTCCTGGGCCGGTAGAGCGAGGGGCGTGGCTTAACGTAGCACCGCCTCCTCGGCCAGCAGAGCGAGGGGCGTGGCTTAACGTAGCACCGCCTCCTGGGCCGGTAGAGCGAGGGGCGTGGCTTAACGTAGCACCGCCTCCTCGGCCAGCAGAGCGAGGGGCGTGGCTTAACGTAGCACCGCCTCCTCGGCCAGCAGAGCGAGGGGCGTGGCTTAACGTAGCACCACCTCCTAGGCCAGCAGAGCGAGGGGCGTGGCTTAACGTAGCACCGCCTCCTCGGCCAGCAGAGCGAGGGGCGTGGCTTAACGTAGCGGACGCAGAGAGTGCGGCTGTGTAGCTGAGTTTTCTGGGCGGATCCATGTCTCAGTCAGGGCGAGGACCTGAATGTCTGAAAAATCATACCAACAAGATTTCTTTCCAACTTTTATTTGAAATGAAACAAAGATGTAAACAGAGCGTGAACATAGATCCTGACAGTCCAGATCCAGAACCTCGTGTCTTCTGGTCCTTCACAGGTTTCTTTTTCAGGACAGAACAGCTGCTCAATACTCTGTGTGTGTGTGAGTGTGTGCGTGCGTGCGTGCGTGCGTGCGCGTGTGTGTGTGTGTTTTGGTTACAGGCAGTTTTTTTATTGCTGTTTCTGCAGAGTGTTCTGTCCGTCCTTCCTGATTCCTCGCTGCTCCATCAAGGTGGCGGGTGAAGGCGGTTGGAGGCGGTTGGAGGCGGTTGGAGACGCGGCAGGTGGGGATTTGGACCGGGGCGGTTCACCTGTCAAACGGTAGTGCAGGTGTCCTGAGGCCAGTTCAGGGAGGACAGGAGGACAGAAGCTGGCCTGATGTTGACTTTCAGTCTGAGTGGGGTGGAAGGGGGGCCTCATGATCCTCCTGACTCTCTGGGTTCTGAGCAGGAGGCGTCAGAAAGGTTCATTGGGTGGGGTCATTGGGCGGCTGGTGGGGTCATTGGGTGGCTGGTGGGGTCATTGAGCAGTTGGTGGGGTCATTGGGTGGTTGGTGGGGTCATTGGGTGGTTGGTGGGGTCATTGGGTGGCTGGTGGGGTCATTGGGTGGTTGGTGGGGTCATTGGGTGGTTGGTGGGGTCATTGAGCGGTTGGTGGGGTCATTGGGTGGTTGGTGGGGTCATTGGGTGGTTGGTGGGGTCATTGGGCGGCTGGTGGGGTCATTGGGTGGTTGGTGGGGTCATTGGGTGGTTGGTGGGGTCATTGGGTGGCTGGTGGGGTCATTGAGCGGTTGGTGGGGTCATTGGACAGTTGGGGACGGAGGGCGATGGAGGGCATCATTGAGTGGTGAGAGGTGGAGGTCAGCTGTGGCGGGCAGCATTGGGCGGCGGTGGTCAGACGTATTCCCGAAGACTGTAGTTGTCTCTCAGCTCTTGGCGCCCCATCAGTTGTGGCCCCGCCCCCTGTGGCCCCGCCCCCTCTGGTCTCATTACGTCCGTCTGTAGCCTCACGCTCCGATTTGTCCTTGCTTTGGGCGCCGCTGGGGCCGAGGGAGGGGCCTGGGCTGGGGGAGGGGCCTGGGCTGGGGGAGGGGCCGGGGGTGGGGCAACAGGGGCCTGGGCCCTTTCCGGCCTCTCGCTCCCGTTTCCGGGACAGGACATGCAGAAGATGACGCCGGCGGCCAGCAGGAAGCCCGCGGAGACGAAGGTCAGGCCCAGGGCGCCGCCGGGCTCGAACCTGCCGCCGTCCGGCGGGTCGGCGGTCAGGAAGGCGGCGACGACCTCAACGGTGAACCAGGAGGCCGCCACCAGGCAGAGGAGGCCGGCCAGCGCGAAGCAGCCGCCCGCCGCCGCTGCCGTCCGGGCCTTGGCGCGGCGACCGCCACCCCAGCGGGTGCACCTGAGCCCCAGCGCCGCCAGGCAGAGCCCGACGGCCGCCAGCGGGCAGCTGAGCGCCGTGGCGGCGCGCGCCGTCTGCAGGTGGGCCGGCAGCGACAGCGGCGAGCGCTTGGCGCCGCAGCTGAAGGCGCCCGGGCCGAACCACACGCAGTCCATCCACAGGCCCCGCATGCGCCACACCGGCGGCCCCGCCCCCGGCCACGCCCCTGGCCCCGGCCACGCCCCCGCGCTCACCTGCCAGTTCGGCAGCAGCGTTGCGGCGGCCGCTCCCAGCAGGCCGAGCAGCGCCAGGATGAAGGCCAGGACCTGCAGGGCCGCCGGCAGCATGGCTCCTCCTCCGCCTCTTCCTCCTCCTCCTCCTCCTCCTCCTCCTCCGCCTCTTCCTCCTCCTCCTCTTCCTCCTCCTCCTCCTCCTCCTCTTCCTCCTCGCTGTTGTTGAGCTGCAGTGAGACGAGAAACAAGCGGTGAGCTGAAGCGTGTCGGACCCACAGCTGAGGAGCTGATTACTCTGCAGCTGATGATCTCTGACACTCAATTATAGGCTTTTAAAGCTGAGGAGGCCCCCAGAGAGGAGGAGGAGGAGGAGGAGCGAGAGGAGGAGGAAGAGCAGGAGGAGGAGGAAGAGGAGGAG
>NC_043759.1:273043-378043 GCF_902148845.1 Salarias fasciatus | reverse complement strand
GAAACACTCAGTGCTGCAAAGCTCCGCCCATCATGCACAGTTCCACCCACAATGCACAGCTCCACCCATAAAGCACAGCTCCACCCATAAAACACAGCTCCGCCCATCATGCACAGTTCCACCCACAATGCACAGCTCCGCCCATAAAGCACAGCTCCGCCCACAATGCACAGCTCCACCCACAATGCACAGCTCTGCCCATAACGCACAGCTCCGCCCATAATGCACAGCTCCACCCATAAAGCACAGCTCCATTCATAATGCACAACTCCGCCCATAATGCACAGCTCCACCCATAAAGCACAGCTCCACCCATAATGCACAGCTCCACCCATAAAGCACAGCTCCATTCATAATGCACAACTCCGCCCATAATGCACAGCTCCACCCATAATGCACAGCTCCACCCAGAATGCACAGCTCCACCCATAAAGCACAGCTCCACCCATAATGCACAGCTCCACCCATAATGCACAGCTCCGCCCATAATGCACAGCTCCACCCATAATGCACAGCTCCGCCCCAGCTCTGACGTAGTCTGCACAGCTCGCTGCCTCGCCCCTCTCCTCTGAGGGGGCGTGTCTCTGAGCTGAGGAGCTTCTTAAAGAGACAGCGACTCATTTGCAGTGTTTGAGGCAGCCTGATGCAGAGGAACATGGATTGAAGTTGTTTTTGACACATGAAGCTTTCAGCATCCAGCTCTGGGCAGAGCTGCAGCTGGAGGCTGCAGGTTGATACTGAAGATCTAAAAACACCTCATACCCCCTTTAAACAATATGAAGAGCTGTCTGAAGGCTCTAGATGGATGTGGGGAGGAGGTTCCGCATTTTCTATCTCACCACTTGGATGATTTTCCTCCAGTGAGTTTTACTAACCTGGATGTTTGTGGTTCACTCAAGAGAGCGAGCGACTGCAGGCCGATATCGGCGCCGTGAGAAGTGCGTTACGTGTCCACATGGACACACGCGATGATCTCCGTGCGATTACAGCGGCTGTAAATCAACGGGTGTGACGGCTGGAGAAAGCCGCGGATGTGGAGCGGAATGCGGCCCGGGGCGTGCACGGACAGCGGCGGGAGAGGCGGCGAGGAGGGAGCGCTGGCATCGAGCGGCGGCGGCCAGCAAAACACCAGCCGGAAGATTCTGCAAGTGCCTGGAGCTCCGTGAGCTCCTGGATCCCCGAAATGGAGCAAAGCTGCAAAAAGACCAAAACGGCGACCTGAGGCTGAACCGGGAGCGCGCCACACCTGCGCCGAAGAAGCCAGAAGGTCTGGCGATGGCTGCGACATAGAGACAGTGAGCACAGAGCTGGTGAGTGTGTCTGTTACGCTTTTAAAAACCGATGGAGTCGGTCGTTGGTGTAACAGTTTTATTTTCCCTGAAACAACAGCGACAAAATACAACAGTTCTGACGGCTCCCTCTACAGCGACGGCCGGATTCTGCTTCACTTCAACTTATCTACATCAAGAACATTCAAATCACACAACAATACATCTAGTGAACAACAGTTTACAAAAAACAGGTATTTACAAACAATGAACTTCTTTTTAACCGAACTTATTCCCCAATGAACTGTTTCACCTTTTTTAACTTAACCTAGAACTGTCTTTTAATAACTAATGTCTATTCTTGTCTCTGTCTCCCTCTACGTTGTTCAAAATAATAAGAATGAAATCCACAACTGAGATCACGTCTTCAGTTTAACCGGTTCTGACAGTGTGACAGATCGTCAGACACATCCTCTTCAGCCGTGATCGCACAACCCACCGGAAACTACTGTGCTATTGGTCAGACCTGCGTTGTGGGCGGGCCTTATGAATCTTATCGTTCGCTCATTCGGCTGTTAACCGTCTGCTACGGTCTCACTCATTTCTATTCACCAACACGATCCGAACAGTTTCCGATCTCAGTCACGATCAAAGACTGAATCATGTTATGTTACTTTCTACTTTTTATTTACTTCTAGCTGTGGTTCCAGTTTTCCTTCCCTGAAACAACAGCGACTAAATATAACAGTAACGTTTCTGACGCCTCACTCTATAGTGACCAGTCATGAGCGCAGCTCCACCTACTGGCCAGTTACTGTAGCTACTTCAAATTGAACCACATCTGTTTGAAAACAACATAAAGTCATATTCAGAATATAATATAACAGTGTGTTCATGTTTAAAGTCCTCTGACTGGTTCCATTAATTCATATTTTTGGATGGGAAGTTAATATGGGGGGGGCAAAGGGGGGGGGGGGGGGGGGGGGGCACGATGTTTTAATCAAGTCCTCTTCTTTTAGTTCGCTCTATGAAAACACTTTGAGTCCCTCTGAAAATACTCAGTGCCACGTATCTGCCTCCAGACGTTGGCCCGATCTGGATGAACTCACACTAACTTATCTTAAAGCTCAGCTGTGTCAAAACACGTCGCTGTTCACAGCAGGTTCGCCTCATTTTAAGTGACGGCGGAATGCAGAGACATCTGACGTCTGGCCTGTGGGCGCCTATGTCCGGAGTTTTTATGAACCACGAAACAAGGCTGCTTCACTGGCTCCAATAGTTCCACCCTCCAGGAATCTGCAGAGTGCAGAGTTTACCGCCGTCCACTAGGTGGCAGTGCAGCTTTAGTCTGAAGTTACTTCTATGAGAGGGTCTGGGTTGTTGTCTTCGTAAAGTCCCGCTCTGTGAACGTTCTCACTTCTCCAGGACGTATATTCATGCTGATATATATTACTGTTGTAAGTATTTCAAGTTTAGGGTTAGGGTTAGGGTCCTTGCCGAACAGGACAAGGGGGAAAAAAAAAATAAAAATTGGATCTCCCAAGTTCACCAAGCGCCATTTTCATCTACAGCCAGGGGCGTCGCCATTCTCTTTCACAAAAATGTCCCTTTTTAATTTGCTTCGGCAGCCACGGAGCCAAACGGCAGGTATTTGATTAACCGGAAGTATAAATTCATTTCCTGTTACTTTTCTTAACATGTATGTGTGACAGTCCGTGGCTACAGGTGAACGTTGCTCCAATTCACTGACACTTCGATGCACCACAGTTGCCAGTCAGGTGGATTGTGGGACATTTATTGCACAGTCCTCTTTCTGCAACCCAGCACATGGCACAGCAATGGCTTGTGATTAGCAGCACGCAGTCTCGGGACAATCTGATCAACATATGAAACACGAGTTAGCATCTGAGCTAGTTTAGCATTTAATAACAATCTCTAGAAAACGTTCTACAACAGAACAACCCACAACGTGGCAAAGTGTCGGCACCAAACAGTCAGGAACCCAATACACAGCAGAGCACAACATCACACAGTCTGAAACACTTCAAAACTTTAAAATTGTCCCGGACCATGCTAAAAGACGTCTTACAGCAATGGCGTCTTCGTCCTCTTCACAGCTGACACAACAACCGCTGCGCCACTAGATGGCAGTGTTGCACCTTTTTGCCATCATTTACAACACACCCTTCTCACACCGTTACATTTGGTCCGAATACAGACGATCCACATTATTTCCATAAATGATTTGATTCCTGACTGCAGTACAACAAATGAGATCCTGGTGGTGACTTGAACTGCTCCCTGGACCTGGACCTGGACCTGGACCTGGACCTGGACCTGGACAGACTCTCCTCCCGAGCGCCAGTAACACTGTTGTCTGTACGAACATTAAACAATTTGGCGAAGTCCAGAAATATGGTCGACATCTGGAGGCTACAACACCCGACAGAGAGAGACTGTTCTTACTTCTCTCATGTACATAAATCCTGTACAAGGATTGACTACTTTTTAGTAGATGCAAAATTAATATCCGAGATTGAACATACTAAATACCATAACATCTTCATTTCGGATCACTGTCCCGTCTCATTGCAACTAAAGCTTGACGCACCTGTTGCTGGCGTTTTAATCCATGGCTGCCAAGCACTGAGTGCATTAATGGACATTTTCAAATGTTTGATTTTGTTTTGCTGTTATAATTTTGTTTTTTTACTTGGTCTGAGGAAATATTCTAATGTTTTGAGATAGGATTTTTGAGTTTTCTTAAGCTGTAAGCCATAATCAGCAATATTAAAATAATAAAAGGCTTGAAATATGTCAGCTGATTTGTAATGAATCCAGAATGTATGACATTTTTGTTTTTTTAATTGCATTTCAGAAAATAAAGAACTTCATCACAATATTCTAATTTTCTGAGACAGTCCTGTAGATCTCTGCACGCCTTGAGGCATTCCTTGAGATCAACGATACGGGGGAGTTTCAGACGCTACACTCTGGGAGACCCTCAAGGTGGTGAGAGGTCACATCATTTCTTTTGAGGCTTTAAAGAAAAGGGAACAGCGCCGCCGCCTGGTGGAAATCGAGAATGCACTTCCAACTGTAGAACAGACCTACAGGGGCTCCCTGTCTCCAGAAGACTACAACAAGATCTTGAGCTTGAAATACGAACACAGTAAAATTCTTGGTGGAACCATAAGCAATCTCCTCCTGAAGGTCACACACAGTCACTTGAGTTAGGGGATAAACCACAGAGGTTGTTGGCCAGACAGCTGAAAGGCGCTCAGGCAAATCGTGCGATCTCTAAAATTAAATCTAGTACAGGAGAACTGTTGGTAACTATCTGGGGAAAAAGCGAATTCATGCCATGAACAAGTCATCTAGAGCAGCGTTTTCTGGACACCTTGTCTTTTACGATTGTAAAGGATCATTTTACATACCTAGGGCTTAAAATACCTCGGAATCTCAAGCATTTATTCAAACTCAACTATGCAGACATGATTTTGAAGCTCAACAATAATACAGAGAAATGGAGAATCCTGCCACTCTCCATGGCCGGGCGCATTAATGCAATCAAACCGTGGCTCTCCCCAGGTTTCTACACCGGTTTCTAAACTTGCCACTTTTTCTCACCTCAGAATATTTCAGACCACTAGATTCAATCTTTCTTCCATTTGTCTGAGGTTACAAGCCGCCTACAATATCCAAAGTACATCTGCAGAAACCTACGGAAGAGGGAGGATTTGGCCTCCCCACTCTTAAGAAGTATCATTGTGCTGCTGAAGCCAGGGCCCTGCTGCGCTGGAGGCATATGGAGAGCATTGTGTGTCTTTATTATTCAATCAATCAAAAACGGTTTTGCAACCAAAAAAGAGAGCTGAGACCAAAAAACTTAAAGTTGCAACCAAAAACTAAGATCAATCAAAGAAAACTGATAATAATTTGAAAACATTTTGACTTTACTTCAATCAAAACTAATATTTTTTGCTTGCAAGCTCAAAACTTTTGGTTGCGAATTCTAAAGTTTTGCTTGCAAATCTGACTGAACCGAATGGGCGGGGCCAACGCTTGTGGAAGAGACGAGAGTTCCTATTGGTCGGTTTGATCTCGCTCCACCGCCAGTTTTCGCCGCTCACCTCGGCGCCGCTGCTGCTCGCTGCTTCCGCGTCAGGTAAGTCACCCTGCTGCGCACAAATCAATTACGCAAAATATTTTAGACTAGGAGCAGTCGTACGTTCATGAGAGCAGTATTAAACGGCCTGGGCAGTGCATGTACGCCGATTAGACTGTTGTCTGGACTTGTCCTGGCTTGAGCAGGGAGCCGGTGGTGTGTGGGTGGGGAGCATACGAGGCGGACACAAGGCTGCGATTGCACCATGCACCATGCAACATGTTGCACTGCACTCGCGGGGTCACCGTTCCTACAGAACAATAGCCCTGCTGCAGTTGACAATGAAACTTTATTACTAAGTTTGTGGCCAGGTTCCAGCGCGCAGCAGCCTGACGCTATGACAGGGTGACAGTGAGCCCCAGGATTCCAGGTGCGGGGGCCACACAGACCGGCCGTGCCAGTATGGATCTTTTCCAAGTCACATTTTTCTGTCAGTTTGGGCCTCTCAGTTGAACTAACAGATCATTTTGTAAACGGATAAATATATGAAGGTTTTCCAAAACGTGCCCTGCAACAGGAGTGAATGCAGAATCGATGAGGTCGCCGCTCTTTTTGCAGATGCCCATTGACACGTTTGGCAGTGGGCAGCAATGTAAACAGAAGCGTTTCCTCGGTGCTGATATATTTCATGTAATTGTATAAAAATGCTGCTATTATAACTCAGTGTGGTTTACTTTCCTTTACAGGACATGTTCGATAATCGAGCACAAGAATGAGTAACCAAGCTGCGATCACAAGTCCAGGTACGTGACTATCTGTTATCCACTTCCATGTTTTGTCACTGATGAATGATTCAAAGAATCAGCTTTGACCGGTGAAATAGCCTGATTTCTGCATTGTCGTGCCCCTGTTCTCATTTTTCAGGGGGTTAAAAAGTATTTTTGAAGTAAAATCTTTTGAATGTCACTCTGATGTGTTATGTTAAGTCATCTGGGGGCAAAATATCATTCTGCATACAATAACAGAGGCATGAATCCGTTTTTGGCAAGCAAAATATGCAAATTTTTACACTGTAATGTCCCTTTACTCAATTTTCAAACCATACAAAGCACTGTGGGATCAAATTACTCTGCTGAGCGATCTAGTTATTTTGGTGTAGACAAAAGAACACATGGAACACCACGGTGACACATATTTATTAGCACAAATACAAGCCAGATTACAATCACTGACTGGCCTATTAAACAGTGATATAAGGCAACAGGAGGCTATCAAACACAAACACAAGTAAACACTGTCAGATGATCGTATACAAACTTGTTGTTTGAGCCTGATGAAGGCTGCCGCCGCAGAACCACAGAAGCTGTGCTTCTCACTCACGGCGGCTGTGCGCGCTCAAGTGGACCGGAAACCAGTTTCTGGCAAAAATCAACTTTTGGCACAACACTGGAATCATTTGTCACTAAATGCGTTTGATCTGCAGGCTCACATCACATTGGCAAATGCCTTAACGCGAGAGCCTTTGATTTTTAAATGTTTCTTGGCACAATGTAGATTTTACTACTCTTCTTCTTCGTATCTCCTTTGAATCGCTCATTCTCCTTTCGTTGTATGGATATGAGCTTTGGTAATGCACACATTTCTCTACTGTGGGAAAAGTGTTATCCTATAATAATAAGACGTGCTTGTATGTGTAGCTGATGCCAACATCCCTTTTAAGTTATAATTAGCTGTTACTTTAATTTCATATTTCTTTTTGTGGTTGCAGCTTCAGTCCAGAGTCGGGGACAGACTGACTTCTGTAATCAGCAGAGATCCTACTGATTTCCAGCATCTGCATTTGGTGTGCACACAGGAGCTGCGATTCCTTCGAGCTGGGGCAGCCTGTCTTGACGTCCCTGAGTCCGTGGTGGACCATGTGCAGCAGCGGTCTCATGTTGTCAGCAGTTATCTGTCACACAGCATGGTTCATCCCGTTGGATGATGTGACGTCTGCTGAACGGAGTGGAAGTTTGGGGCGACGCCGCCTCAACACTGACAGACTCATGCTGCAGGATCTTCTTGGTACAGAGTTACCAATGACATCTCTGGCTAACCTCCACGGCGTTTCAAGATCCACTCTATACAGAAGAATGCAGGAACACAACCTCTGTCAGAGCGGGGGCTTCAGACATTCCCCATGAAGTCTTAGATCTGAAGGTTAGGTCAATAAAAGCAAGACTGCCCCATGCTGGCTCCAGGCTAGTGAAAGGATCCCTCAGATCTACGGGCTCCCGGATTCAGCGGAGAAGAGAGAAAAGTTCCTGGCAGCGTGTGGATGGTGCAGGAGTAGCAGCTCGGATGATCCAGTTGAGCGGCATCGCAAGGCGGACATACTCCGTTCCTGCTCCCCTGTCACTCGTCCACGTTGACACAAATCACAAGTTGATCCGGCGTGTTTTTGTGTACTGAACTTGTAAACATTTAATGTCACCCACTTGTAATCAGTGCAGAATAACTGTCAACTTTTTGATCGGTACAACATTGTGATTTTTGGAGCAACTGATGGCTTCTCAAGGAAGGTAACGGTTGTTTTCATATCCTTGTTGACTCACTGTTATGAACGACGACACGAGCCACGACTCACACTCTGTTACAGATCTTCTGTCTGGATGCAGCAGGGAGCAAAGCAGAGGCAGCTTCCCGATTCTTCATGGATGGAGTTGGGAAATTTGGATGGCCATCAAGGCAAGAACAGCGTGACATAAGAAATGCAACATGTTGTCAGCTCTGTACTAATGGTAATTCTTTTTAAAAGGTCCATAACTGCAGTAACTGGACTTCTTGAATGCATTAGAAAATGTCCTAACTGGATGTGGCTGCTCAGACTGGGTCACATTATTGACCGATCTGATAGATTGTTTTTGCAACGCAACAGGGGCGTCGTCCAACGTGTGTAGTGTGTGATGTCATGCAAATGCGACAACAACCAACATTTTGGTTGCTGTGATACATGCCGTAGAGCTTTGCTGTTAAAAATGCGGACGAGCTGGCGGCTCCACTTGTATCCGCCGAGCGCCGCCGAGCGCCGCCGAGCGCCGATCACACTTTCTGCAGGAGCAGCTGGTCCGCTCGTCAGCGTGTTTATCGGTTTAATCAGAGGTCCTTCCAGCGCCCATGAAGTTAATGGTTAAGAATATTCCTTTCACAAATTAAACTGTTGTGATTTACATCACATTGAAATATAACTGTTCTATCTTTTCTGTCTTCCAGAGTTCGAGGTGATCAGGGGGTCGTGCATGTTTAGTGTGCGAGGAACTGGCCGCGGCAGCTTTATTGCTGGAAAAGTGTCCACAACCAGAGGTAACCCGTCACAGTAAATGTCCCCGTAAAGCAAAAATAAATCCGTGTTTTAAGTTTTTCATGCCACAGAAACGTGTGTCATTGACCACTGAGCCAAATTTGAAAGGTTGAAAATATTGCTAAGTACATAAAATCAGGTCTCAAAATCATGGAAAAACAAGCACTTCTCTCTGCTGTAAAACGTCGGCGACATGACAGTTAGAGGAGCCAGAGCCACGCCCACATGGGGGGGGGGGGGGGGGGGGGGGCACTCCGCTCCACCTACTGTAGAGGGACACAACCGACAGTAACACTGGAAGGTGGTGCTGTAATGAAACTGGAATAAAGCTGGAAAAGCATCATTGCTGACCTGGCATCACTGGTAGACCTTTCTTAGACGTGTTACTCACAGAACAGAAAGGCCTGAATGTGATCCTCCAGAATATGATGCATTATTGATTTAAATATAAAAAAGCAAAGGCAGATTCATGCAGGACTGACAGTAATCCAAGAAAACGTGTAATTTTGAAAGGCTGACATTTTACAGCAATGACCACTCTTATTTATACTTTCTTCACCCAGTTACTTTTCTGTACTTTATTACCACCATGTCCCAGACCCATCTGCTCATTTGTTTTTATGTGTTGTGAGGAATAATACCATCTGTGAAGTAGCTTTAGTTTTGAAATCACTGAAACGAGTCGCATGCTCACAGAAAATGATGACGTCTCTTTATGTACATAAGCAAATAATGTCCATGAGGAGAAAAACCATGATGGCGCTCCTTTTAACACGCACATATAAAACCCCAGTCATGCATGTCCTTGTCATATCTATGTTGGTGATACAAAAAAAAAAGTGGTTAAAGGTTATTTCTTTGATTTCGTTATTGATGCAGACCTGTTCTCCAGCCAGGCCTGGCTCCAGGCTGCTTCACCGTATGTGGCGCTCCAGCAGGACGCTGCTGCCGGCCGACCTGCGGGGCCAATATTGTTTCTGATCAATTTGTTTGAACATTTATTTATATCCATTCCATTTATTGATATCTGCGTTTCAATTTCCGGATGTGGGTTGAATTTTGATCCTTTTAATGGATGAATCCAGCCTTTTTGGTGACACTGAAACAATAAAGTTAGATTCTATTTGTCAGAGTGAGATTTTGTATTTAGTGATTAATTCGTTATAGCTGGTTATTTCTCCTAGTTCGTTTATTTCATTTGCCCTTTATTAAACCAGGTTTTGAAAAATAAAGTTGTGTTTCAGTGTGTGATGCTTTCATTGTTCCAGAGAGCAGCTGCTTGGAGATCGGCCTCCAGGAGGGCAGCGCCTGTTTGAAAATTACAGAGCGCAGGGGGATTTTCTCTGTTTTCATTACATTTAAGCGGGAACTGAATTCCACCCACCATATTAAATATATATTTTGGGACAGCATTCCATATATTGACGTCCTGTTTTGTTTAATCGACACAGTTAATTTTGAATACATTGTTAAGTGTTTGAAAACTCGATCCTTCCATCCCGTCTGCTCGCATTTCCAGAGTTCCCTTTTTACACAGCAGACCTTGTTCTTCCAGATGAATTTAAATAAAATCTTGTCTGGTTTTTTAAGAACATCTGGGCTCATCTCTAGTGCTAATGACAGATAAAAATATATTCCTTCTGCTTTAGCGAAGGTTCTTCCATACGAGGTCAAATCGCTCATTAACCACATTATCATTTATTGGTTATTTGGTTAATTATTGGTGTTGCAGAGAAAAGACTCACTGGTCGGAGCGGAGCTTCCCTTCCGCAGAGACGCACATTTATAGCAGCCGCAGGGTTTTTCTCTTTTCTGTTTTGTTTTTTTGTTTTTTTTAATCCTCGTGAACGTCTGTTTGCATGGTGCGTTCAGGAGCATCGGAATGTTCGATACTACTGGAAATAACCGGGGTTACAGTGGCTACACGTGAAGGATTCCAGTGTGGGGGAGAAACAAACACCCCTGGCAAAAAGTTTCTTCACTCGCGAGAGAAGCAAGAAGTTACAACCTCCACAAAGCCGATCTGGTGCGGATGAACATCTTCCGGTGTGGACTTCCGGTGTGGATTAAACGGCGGCCACCGTGTTGTCTGCAGCTGGGAGCCTCGACAAGCTGGGTTCTGCAGCGCCTGATTCTTCTTCTTCTTCTGTGGTTTTTTACAGCACCTTGCATCCCGTTGGTTGAATTACCGCCATCTGCTGGTCATTATGATTTATGTTTATAACTATTATTATTACTATTATATAACTAGGGACGAGTTTTTCACTAAGCTGCATTACACCCAAGGCCTGCAGGGGGCGCTGTTTCACATAAAACGTGCAAACTCCTCAATACAGCTTTAAGGAACATATTTGTGGTAAATGTGCTAACCCAGATTGAGATCGATGTGGCATTCCACCACTACTTACGTGAGCCTGAATGGTTGTGCATACGTTCAAGTTCCAGAAGAAAGTCCTGAAAGTGCTCCAAGATTTTTGCTTCCTTAACTTGCTTACTTGATCCACTTGAGCTCATCTTTGGGGCCAGATGGGAGGTGACGTAAAGGGCATCAACCTACAAATGACAGCCACAACAACAAAGACATCATGGAGTATATTCTGTAAAAACATCTTTACTGTGGTATTAATAGGATACCGTATCATTTTCTCCTGCAACGAAGAGGCTGCGACAGATTTCGGGCCTTTCCTGTATCACTTTGAGGAGGTCACACACTTTCAGGCCCTCAGATAGCTGTTGAAGCATGGGAATGCTTTTGGTTTTCACGTGAAGTCGAATCGCCCTTGAAGAAGAAAATATCTTCAGTTATGCTGGTAATGGCAATTCCATGTCAGACAGGCCGTCTGCATTTGCGCCCCTCCATATGATATCATGTAAGCTTTATATCATGACGGCGGACACACCTCAGTATTCTGTCTTTGTGCTCCACGTCGATGTTGCCCGTGTAGCCACCGTCCGCCATATCCTGGAAGTGAGGCGTCACGTCTTCTGCCATTTCAATCCAAAGACATCAAATTATACATTTATTATTTTCAACATAAAGTAACTTGTGTGAAGCCTTTAAAGACAAAATGAAATGTGGAACAGGACAACATATGTTAAAAAAACAAAATCTACTTAGCTCTCGAACCAGTGGTGAGCAGGTTGTGTCATGGACATCGTCATCAGATGAAGGATTGCCAGAAACGATAGCGTCATAACACCACCTTTGGAGGAACCGTGGTGCTGGTCCTCCTTGGGCTAGACTAACGGCGAAGATTTCCCCTGCAGCTCCACAAACATGAGGAGACGGTTTCATCAACATACAGCAAGTACAAAGAGAAACCTCAGTCCTGCTTCACAATCAGAATCATACATATGTACATGTACCTGCAGACTTGGGCATCTTTCCCTTTCCTTCACCTTCAAATAGTCTTTTTTCAATCCCAGCTGCAATACAAAACACAGCAAGTCAAATCAAGTCCAGAGAAGTGTCTGATTATTCAAATCATGTGACGACTAGATGACTGAGCTTTCTGAAGCCTGTTCATAGAAGACACCTCAGTTCAGAATTCATCAAAACAAAACATCAAAGCCATCAAGGAAACAGAAAAGGTGAAAGTAATGATCCTTCGTTTGGCTTCTACCCCGTGACAAAACTCCTCACAGATGTCCAGCTCTTACCAGACAGAACTCCCGTCCTGAGGGCCCCTGTGTCGACCCCGGCTCACCCAGGAACGTGATTTTTAGGAGACGAGCCGGACTGCCATTTTTTTGACGTTTCCACATCTTCAGCCTCCTTTCCACCACGTTCTCCCGAGACACACATGATTCAAAGGTCCTGTTGGCGTCCACCCGAGATCTGGCCCACTCGGTGACGTCCGCCACACTGTAACAACACATACAGTCTTGATATAAGTCAGATTTTCCAAAATATATTTTCAAGCACATATAAAAACTTTTTTATAATAAGATTAATAATAATATCACCATGAAATACAATCCAAATCAGCCTGAGGTGTGTTCCCTTCACGGGCTCTGTCCTCAGGGCTGCAACAATAAAGGAAGGCATTAACGATCTTCACAAATATTATGCTGTTGAAATTAATGTGCTGACTAGACAAGTTTCCAAAGTAATAACAGCAACATTTCCCAAGAAAAATACAAACTACATGCGTACTACCGTATATACAGAGTAGGGGGAAAATGCAAATGATAAACAATTACCTTTGTCCACAAAAACGAGCACGAACCTCCACATGTGAGGCAGAAAAGGCTTCCTTGCAACTGGGACATTCAGCCTCATGTTCCTGCATTCAGGCATATAGACGCAAACAGACAACAAAAGCTTTAGGCAAACTCTCACCATTAAAGCAGTACAGTAATGACTGCAGTGAAGTAAAAAAAAAAAAGGCTCTACCTGTAGAGGGCTGGTGTCAGCACAGGTTGGTGAGGCCGGTCCAGAGTGAGACTGGTCACAAAAGATCAAATCTTCATCCTACATGTACAAACCGGCGTATGTAAGAGCGACATTAGGGGTGGAGAAAACTTTGAACTGAAACCTTTGTCAAGTACTGCGTCACGGTAATTGTACTTAACAGAAATGACATTAGTTAACATAAGCTATATTTGATTCTCGGCAGTTGATATCCTGGTTTGTGAAGCTGCTCTCCACCGCGGTTTCCACGCTTCATCGCAGAGAAACCGGGTCAAACCAACTACAGCTTGAGGATTCCTGGAACGAAGCCTTAAACGGAATTCACAAATGTTGCATCGACGTTCGGTATCAACTGATTCCGTTCAAAGTCATTCATCGTTTACATTTTTCAAAGCTTAAATTACATAAAATCTGTCCATCGGTTCCTCCATCGGGCCATGGATGCGGGGGTGCAGAGGGTCCTCTATCCCATTGTTTTTGGTCCTGTCCTCAGATGCATAAGAGCAGCATACGACTTGGATCTACTCGCTGACCCAGAACGGGCTCTCTCTGGCTACTCGGTCTGCTTCCAGTCACTCATCGGCGGTCCGACAGGCGTTAATGCTCGGTGTGCTCGCCGCGAAAAAGATGATGCTCCTGGATCGGAAGTCCCCCGATCCTCCGTGCTTCAGGAAACGGCTCAAAGAAATGATTCGTATTATTCAGATGGAAAAGTTACGCTTCTTCAGAGCCAGAGCAAGAAACTAATTCCTGGACAACTGGGGCCCATTTATTGACCATCTTAAAGCCAGGGATGGCTCATCTGGACTGGACTGTTACTTCTGCAACACCCGACCAGGTAAACACTGTAACAACATGGTACACACACACACACACACACACACACACACACACACACATATAACTTCTTCTTTTATTTGGAAGCTCCAGGGTCTGTTTTCTCTTTCTTGTCGTTCCTGTTCTGTTTTGCTTCTGTCTGTTTTATGTTTTGTGTTTTTGAAAATCTGAAAATGAAATATTAAAAAAAAAAGTCGCTGTAAAAGATGAACGTGTGAAGCGAGACGTGTCATTATCAACCACTCAGCTCAATCTGAATCACCAACAACTTTTCCAAGTATTTAAATGAAGCTTTCAAAATCATGAATAAACAGGGAGTCCTCTGTGGCGCCGGGGCGCGTCCGCCCAGCGTCTCAGTAAAGCTCCAGCAGCGTCACGGGTAAAGCTTCAGTCACAGCCACTTTGACACCGACAGGAATCCTGGTTCTGCTTCACAGCGACACCCTGACGGCCAGCCGGCCCGAGTCCTTCCTGCAAAGCCACTTCCTTTAACAGCAGGACACAAGAATGGGGATCATTTAAAACCAAGACGGGTGAAAGTTTGAAAATCAACACTATCCGAACAAAATGAGCCTTTTCTGGCCTACATACACACCACAGACACACACCCACACACACATCTGCATACACACTCAGCACCTTGGACGTGACAGCAGACTGACGTCTGAACTTTCATTCTAACTGAAACCATCAGCAGCCGTCCACAACAACCGAACCCTGCAGAGCCAGCAAGCAGCAGAAGAGCTCGTCCTCTGACTCTGTCCCTGAAACCCAAATCATGAAGGACGTCATGCTCAGTGGACCAGGGTTCGTTTTGACATGAATTATTCACTAGCCTTTATTTTAGTCTTGATGAAATTTGACAGTTTTGTTGTACTGTAGATAGATACATAGACAGACAGATAGACAGACAGCTAGCTAGCTGGCTTTATTGTCCCAGTGGGAAATGTGTCTTGGACAAAGTTCAAAGTGCTACATCAACATATCCGGACGGCGCAGACCGTCAGCCTCCGTCAGCCTCCGTCAGCCTCCAGGACAGCTGTGGCTACAGCAGCATCTCACCACCACCCAGTGTGGAGTGAATGGGTGAACGTGATCCTGCAGTGTGAAGCGCTTTGGGCTCTGCTGATGCAGATGAAAAGGCGCTATATAAGTGTCGTCCATTTACCAACATACATATACACATAAAAACAACACAACATCAAACCACAGCAGCAGAAGTGCAGAAGGATCTTTGTGACGGCTGTAAAAACTCCACTGTGAGCAGATCTTTAATTATGTTGAGATGTTTAAATTTAGAAAGTATCCTATAACTCTTGTATCATTAATATGAATATCTAAGGCTTGTTATAAAACATTTAAATACAAAAACTTGAGATTCTTTCTGTAAATTCTTACAACAAATAGACCTTTTTCACACTTCCGGGTTTTTTAGCCGGAAATGCGCAGTCAGTGGGTAACTCTGCTTCCGGCACCAACGAAAAAACAACCGATGCTGCAGCCTACCTGCTGCTTTTCTGATGGGCTGAAGCAGCATTATCTTAATTTTCACTCGTTTCCAAAGAACAGAGAGGTCAGACAGAAGAGGGTCCAGGTCATTAGGCGGGGGAGTATGGAATGAAATCCCTATCAAAATTCAAGAGCATTTTAAATTGATTTGAGAGCAGCATTGATCGATTTCATTCTCGGATTTCGTGATATTCTCTCTCAGAACTCTGCTCTCGCGCTCAAACTGTGTCCTCGCGCTCGGTTACGACGCTGCTCGCGCAGACTTCCTGCGCTCGCACTCAAACTCCTCCTCTTGCTCTCAGGAACTTGTGCTCACGGATCTCTGCTCTGCTCTCGGATTTTTCATGTATCAACGCTGTCAGCCAATAGGAAGCCGGCTCGCTCTGACCAATCAGATGATCCCTGTTTGTATACGGGTGCGTTCGCTGTTTTCTGAGGAGCGTCGCGTACGGGCGGACACTCTTTCAACAGGCTTTATCCACTTCCTCCCTCCGGGGCTGTAATAAATGTTATTTCTTTTATTTTTTTCACCACTGTTGGAATAAAATATCATTCAATACATACAGCAGCGTCCAAGCTTCTCGTTACAACGACTGTAATAGCCGCATCGAACACTGCTCTTTGAGGTGTGCTGGTGAGGAAAACAATGCCACCATCCTGAAGCTAGCGGGGCAGCAGATGGCGCTAAAATGGAGCGGCAAAGTGAAAACGCACCTCAGGCAAGTTATTTTTAAATTCATTTTAATGAAAACTATAGAATATTTATTCAATATTTGATTTCATAGATGGTTTCTTGTGTACAAACAATACGATTTGCATTCGCAAACAGGTGGAAAAATACTGCTTTGGAGTACACTAAAATCAATGACGGTTCACCCTTCATTGCAATTGAATGTTATTTTACTGAGAAAAATTCCTAATTCCTATCGCATTACGACTTAGAAAACACTTGCTGAAATGTAAAAGTTTTTCACTCTACTATAGATTATTCATTTGATCATATACCTGGTTTTAAACATACCTGAACTGAACACCATACAACATGTATTTATATATCCATGTATTTTCTTTGTTTTGTTTGAAAACATTTTATATCAATAATCAGATGCTGTCTTCATCAGGAAGTGGTTCTGAAAATGTTAATATAAGCATTCTTGTTTCAGGTCATGTTTAATGTGCAAAATGAGGTCGGTACACTCAGATATGCACTGCTGTCTTTTCCAACAGAACCTGCTGAGACGCCATATCTTTGAAAGACTGCAAACCAAGTTTCATTATGTCATCAGTCATCCTGACTTGGACCTTGACCACCTCAACTTCATGTGCACCCATGAATGGATACTTGTTGACACATGAGCAGATCAGATAGCCATGCCATTGGATATAGTACATGGCTTAAGAGAACTGTGCTGTCTGGTTAGACAGAACATAGAAAATGAGCAAATAATTCCATCAGCTGAAATTCAGGCCATGCGAGGTGTGAGAGGGCGACCCAAATTTGTGATTGAACCGGAGAAATTACTAGCTTTGATGGATTCCCAGTTACCCATTCCATGTATAGCAGAACTGCTGGGTGCCAGTCAGGCGACAGTATCCCGCCGAATGGCCGAATTTGGAATCTCCGTTGGAGGGTCTTACAGTGCTATGTCTGATCAAGAGCTTGACACTTTAATTTCTGAAATAAAAGCTGATATGCCTCACATTGGCTGTGGGTTAGTGATGGGCAGACTGAGATCCTTCGGCCACAGGATACAGTGGAACAGAGTCAAGGCAGCTGTGCATAGAGCCGATGCTGTGGGGATTCTGGCTGTGTTGTTCGGAGAAGCTGCTCTGTAAGGGCACCCCTTTCTCTTGTCCATGTGGACACTAACCACAAACTCATAAGGTACGTTTTTTTCAGAATTAGCAGGTGTTAATTGAAGCTTCTAGAGCAAACACATCTCAGTTCTACTTTCTCTTAAAACAGGTACTACATAGTCACTTTTGGGGGCATTGATGGCTTTTCCAGAAAGGTAATCAGATTAAAAAATGTTTTTGTGAATTATCACAGGTTTTACTCTGTTATATTTTATTACATATAACATGACCAAATTCAAATAACTTACATTGGGCAGATGACATATTTTAGGGCTGTAGCTAATGATTATTTTATGTTTGGTCAATAAAATGTAAAAAAGTATGAATCAGTTTTTCCAGATACACAAGATGATGTCTTCAAATGTCTTCGTCCACAAACCAAAGACAAAGAACAAACATGAAATATCCATTTAAGAGTCTGAAATCATATTTATTTCCTTTACAAAACTTTTCAAAATGATTATTAGGTTAGTGTAGTATTAAAGTCGTTGATGATCCATTTAATAAAAGATTATTAATCAATTAATTATTACATTATGTCTTCTTCCAGATCCTGTACCTGGAACCCGCCAACAACAACAAGGCGTCTACTGGGTTCTCCTTCTTCTTCACAGCTTGTGAGAGGAATGGTTTACCCTCAAGGTACAAGTGGTGTTGTATTCTTATGTACATCATGAAGCTGTATTATATTCAGCACTGTGATAAAATTAATGCTCATAAAAATCTTCTTACTAACCAGGGTCAGAGGTGATCAAGGTGTGGAGAATGTTGACATTGCCCGTTTCATGTTTACTGTTGGAGGAACTGACCGCGGCAGTTTCATTTCTGGAAAAAGCGTCCACAATCAGAGGTAAATCTAACCATATTTTCAGCAAAGTTACATTAATCACTGACTCAACCTTGAGTCATTATTTCTGTATCCCCGTGCATTTGTTTTTCAACATATGATGCAAAGCCAGCGGAGGTAATTCAGGCATACAATAATGATATTATTATTAATAATGATAAAGGTAAAGCTGATCAGGATGTGCCCATCCTTATCAACTGATTGCTGTCCTGCATCCAAATAGGACAGGCTATTTGAATCCCTAGCTTAAAGGTGGAATACAACATTTTCTCGAAAAGACGAAGCCCCACGTCTGTTACTCACTTTTTGAACAACGCCATGCTCCAGACCATCCGCCCGGCTCTCCTGCTTCTCCCAGAAAACGCGGAAGTGTACGAGCGCGACCTCCTCTTCTCCGGCGTGCACGGCTCTGTACAGTTTCTGCGATCCGCCTCGCTCATAAATAAAGCTTTTTTTTCCGAAACAGCTACAGTTTCATTATGTCAGACTCGCCATCGGTCAGTACTAGCTCAGAAGCTCACCGGCTACATAAACACTCTGAATGCGCAAAAGGGAGAAGCTGATTGGGCGCGAGCACGGAGAACCGCCTTACGAAAGCAGCTCGTCAGAATGGTTGACAAACAGACCCACCAGTTATTTAGGTGATCCATCCGGAAATCAAAATGTTGTATTACACCTTTAACTGATCATCTATGGTTATGTTTGTGCCACTACTCTGCCGCTTCCTCTGCAAAATGTCACTGCTGCTGTTACCTGTGAAGTGTTGCAAACCCACCAACTCCCCAGCATCCACTGTGGGTGGATGGGCTCTTCGACTTGATTCCCTGGTCTGGTAAAGCAGCTCAATAAGGGAACAGTCGTCTGCGACAGAACCTGACCACAACTATGCTCAAGAAGAGGCTTTTTTGCTGTGCATCAGCTAAATGCTTATGCTCAATAAAAGATTTGTCATTCCTGAGTTGTCTAATTAAACTTCAGTTACGATTAATTGAATTTCATTTAATTCAGGTGGACCAACAAGTAAGAGGGTTGCTTCTGACTGTGAAACAAGCATGAAGCATGTGCTGTTTTGATCCTGTTCCATTGCATCCTGTGGCCATGATGGAAGTCAATATGGTACATCTGGATTTTAGGGCACTAAAGTGTCAAGTGCGTGGTCTGACATTGTACTGTAACTACGGTATTGGCCCGAATATAGGACGACTCTCATTATAAGACGACCCCTATTTTTCAATTATCATTTTGGGAAAATAAAAATATGTTGACAACAATAAGGTTAATACGAACTTTTTATTGTACAATTATTCTAAACTCAGAAACTCATAACAGAGATAACGTTTCACGTCATTTCAGATAAATAAATACTACTGCACCATAAATACATAAATAAAACATATATTCTTTCTCAAAATAAGCAATAATTAAGTAGCCTTAAATGTTCAATGACTGCATTAATGATGTAAATAACTTTATAACCATCAAATCCAAGTTATATTCAACTTCATGAACATTAATAATTCAGTCTAATATATCTTGGCGGCTTGGCAGTTTGCTGACTCTGCTGTGTTGAACCATCAGTTTAAAGTTGCCATCAAAACTTCACCTCTGTTGTTTGCTCACTTGTCAAGCGTTCAAGCTCCTTCTTTCCAGATGGTCACATTCCTCCATTTTTCATCAGATCACTGTAACTCTGCATTTGCTTCCTGGTCACCAGTACTTTGGTTCCATCTAGTGGCGCAGATGTGTAACGACAATCTAGTCCTCAATTAAAGCACAACCCCATGTTTGAGAATACAATTTCTGGAGAAAAAAAATATCATTCTATATTTGAGCCAATACAGCATTTAATTTGAGCAGGAACTGCAGAGTGGCAAACACACCTCTTTATATTTTAGTTCAATGTGTCAATATTTAGATTTTAATGCTGGATGTGACCAGATAGCTGTGATCATTTAAGTACCCCTTTCACTTTGTGTCTACCATTTTTACCACAACAGAATCGAACGGCTGTGGCGTGACGTGTGGATCGCAGTAACTAGTACTTATTACGATGTACTGCACAGTCTCGAAGAAGAGGGACTACTGGACATCTCAAACACGCTGCACATCTTCCTGGTGCATTTTGTGTTCCTTCCCCGTCTCCACCGTGACCTTTGCACCTTTGCTGAGGGATGGAACCATCACCCACTCCGCACAGAGGGAAGCATGACCCCTCAACAGCTGTGGCAGTTGGGCAAGCTGCAGAACAGCACAGATGAGGCTGAGAATGTTGAGGTGCTCATCATTGTTAATCATACTTTCACTGGAGCAGTAGCCTACATTTCAAAATATGTCATTTTTAGACTGTCAATTTATGTCACTCTTTGAATCCTAGGATCTGCAAGAACTTGACATTGACTGGGAGAGTGTCCTTCACTCTGATGAGTTCTTACAAGAATCAGGGGTTGTTATTCCAGAATTTCCTACACCCCTAACTGAGCAAGATATAAGACACCTTCAAGAAGTTGTGGACCCCACAGGCCAATCTGACTCCCATGGTCATGACATTTACCATCGTCGCCTTCAAATGTTTCAGTGAACATTGAACAACTATCATGTTGGTAAGACGATACATAAACTACTGTGACATATACATTCAGAGGCATAAAGAGTCAAAGTGAACGTAATTTAATTAAACTGTGATTAAAACATCACAACAAGTTAACAATGATCTGCAAAACCGAAAAAATGGACCTTTGTCTCTTCTAGCTTGGCACAAAAGAAGTTGCCCTGTGGAGTGTTTCATTGGAACAATAATATTTGGCATTAATTTTCTGATCACAGTTTATCTCATGGAATTGCACCATCTCCTGTGCAGAGTTCTTCAATCGAACAAACCAAACAGAAGCACAGAAATCTAAAATGACTGAAATGTATTTTTACTCTTCCAAAAAACTTAGTTGCCATTTTTTGATAATCAGCTGTAATAGATAACAGTTAGACTTAACAATTAAAAGGAAAAGTGTTTTCTGCTCTGGGATTCACTGACAGTCACTGTAAAATGACTGACAGCATGTACGTATGCACAAATCTGTTACACTCTTAAGAATTCTTGCCCCTGCAAGAATGCCTCCAAAAGGACAACTTTAAAGTTGTCATAGGCTGCCATATGTTGTACAGGCAAGGTGATGGTGCTCGTGCACGCTGCCACCAAAGGATAGCATATGCTGTGTGCACCATGTTCTTGCTGGCAGTCATGGTTGAACTTAATATTCACTTTAAAATGTCTCTTCTCTGCCTGCAGGACCGGAACATGGCCTTGGCCTGTTACCCATGTGGAGACAATGATGGACACACAGGGTGGTGCATCTCAGGGATCTGCGTCATCTAAAAAAGAAAGAATTGTGAGACAGTGTAAGATTTTCATATTGTTTTTGATTTGAAAAGCGTACCACAATATTTCTTTGAATAAAAAAAAAAAAACAGTTAAAAAGAATATTGGTTAAAATGACTGTTTCTGTATCAATGAAAGTCAAAGCATCATGTCACAATCTGTGTGTTTTGTCCTGTCTTGTCCTGTTTTATTTTGAAAACCCTGCCTTCCCTGTTTCTGTTCCATCCGATTGTCTGTCCCCGCCCTTATTGCTTCCACCTGTGCCCAATTACCCTGTGTACATCTAGTCTGTGTCTTCCTTTGTCTTCGTCTTGTCAGCATGTTCCTTGCAACCTCATGTCTGCCTGCCTGTTCCTTGCCTTTTCCTTGTGTTTTCTCCCCCTGCACCTGTTCAAAGTAAGTGTATTTGGTGCTTTATTTTATTTGATACTTTGTTGGTGGTATTTGTTTAGTTACTGGTTTTTAGTTTGTATATTTTTTTCAAAAATTTCTGGTGATTTTTTTTGTTGTTTAATAAATCTTGTTTGATACTGAAAGTCGAGCACCTGAGTTGTTTTGTTTTTTGTACCCACACTTGTGACACATCGGCTAGCTCCGGTTTATAAACTTAGAACTCGGTGATAGAGCAGTAAATTATTATACCTTGCTCTAGTTCCTGTAGGAAGTCCTGCAGGTGGTTCATTATTGTCTGCTCCACCTGTCTCTTGTTGGAGCCAGTCTCGCTGAAGTCCGCTTTGCAAATGGATAAAATGAAGTCTGCATCAGCCTTAAGGTAAAGGGAGATGGTCCGTTAGCACAATTCAGTCTGTTTATAGTGGTTTTGCAAACAAAACATTCCATGACACAAGTCACACCGTATATCAGAAGTAATCTGGTGATTATTAGTTGAAAAAAATGTTTTGCAATAAGATCTGATATGTGTTCCAAAATATTTGATTTCAAAATAAAATCTGTCGTGTTTTTTTTCGATTTTTTTTTACTTCTTCTGGTCGAATGCAGTCAGAATGTGTGATGTAGTCATTATACGCAATAGAAGAATGAACAGTTTTGTACTTTGGTGCCATTTTGGTGTCATTTGACTTTCCTAAAGTGACAAACAGCTCTGTGACTGGAGCAGCTCTGTGTTGCCAGATTGGGCGGCTTTGTGCCAAATCAAGCGTTATTTTGAACACGTCGGACGGGTTGATGAAATGATTGTGTTCATGACGTGTTTGTTACCATACAAATACGGTTTTAACGAGCATTTTCAGCCGAGATGGCGGTTTGGGCTGCTTTCTACTGAGTTACATGGGTTTCATATTGTTTACGGGGAGAGCGACAGATGTGGCAACCTCCAGCGGACTGCAGAGACGCTGCAGGCGGTGTGAATACAGTGCTGCAGTGATCCAGTTCCGTAGATGGAACACAGCCGGACTGCATCCAGTGTGCATCAGGCTTAACTCTCCTATTAATGAGCTATATGCACACCCCAATTACTTCCTGAAGATCAGACAGCACCTTTATTTCCTGTGTTTCATGATAGGATTAATCAGTTCATCTTATCATGAAACACAGGAAATAAAGGTGCTGTCTGATCTTCAGGAAGTAACTGAGGTGTGCATATAGCTCATTGTTTTAGCAAGTACCATTACATTTTCATGTGTAATAACTTTGATCTTTCCAACACACACAATAAGCACTTCGCACTATTGGATTTAAGACTAACTCAAACACAACAAGAATACCATTTCAACTGGAATTCTAATAGAACCTTCATGGTACAAGAAAAATATTTAATCTTAAATTGTGTCTATGGTGGACTTACTTTCATCTCTATCCCAGGCACAAGCAAAGGCTTGCAAACATCAGGGTACTTGGCCATGAAATCTGACAAGCCACAGAGTGATAGGCCCTCCCTTATCTGTAGCAGCATTGGGGGTAGCCTCAGGTTGCCATGGAGAACTACAGCTCTGTTTTTGAAACAAATCACATGCACACACAAACAACATATTGCATATAAATTAAAACAAATCAAAATAAAAGTATTTTGTAATTAAGATCAATCACAAAACACTTGAAACTTTTGGAATGTGTGGACAATTTAATAATTAAAAATAAAAACAACCAAACTTTGCGCAGCATTCAGTAATTTCGTGTCCGTATCATTGCTAAAATTCACTTAATATCTATCATTCCATCCATCTCTTACCATCTACTTCTGTCTTTTTCTTTGTTTTCTTGGCTGTGTATGCATACCGTATGTGTGCTACCACACCATTTTAAACCCGAGAGGCTTAGGATCCAAAGGAGCATTCAAACAATTAAGTTAATCAAAAAAGAGACAAAGTGTGTAGTTGTTGATCGTATGGGTTAGACTTACAGTTTTTGCAAACATAAATCTACACTTTTAGTTCTGAAACAGTTCATAATACAGAAGAACCTCCAACATACCGAATGATCTCATCCTTTTTCTCACAGCGGATGTGTCCTGTGTATCCACAGCTCAGAATATCCTGGGTGAGATCTGTAATAGTCATCTCAGTGGCTCCCTCCACCTAGAGTGAAAATAGACAACACCTTGTGTGCCATCAATGTACACATTCAATTATATTACAAATTAAAATGATATGGGAGTTATAGGATGTTTGACTAAATTCAAGTGTCACAAGTCTACAGCTCTCAAGTCAGTAGTTTTGCTGAAAGGTGTTTATGTTCTTACTCTTGACAGCAGATCAGCATACTCGTTTCCCACATCGCTTCTGGTCAGGTTTTCTGTGTCCAGCGATCCAGTGCACAACACATGATAGCACCGCTCCATCAGAAAATTTGGAGCTGGTCCTCCTTGGGCCAAGCTGGCGGCAACTATCTGCCCTACAGTCCTGGAAACAGTAAAAAAGCACAATTTTATCCTATTTATACACATTACATTTTCATGTGCATAATAAAAAAAAAAAAAAAAAAATCACTTTTTGTTGTTGCAGTGATATGCAGGGCCCAGCTCTATGGATCTTTATGCTTTTAGGTCAGTGTTTTGGTTTACTGTCAGTGCTCAGCTGTTTTTTTAGAAAAGCCCTAAAATCCCAATGTACACTATCACTGCCACAAAAAACTAAAATGTTGAACTGTTAATGTTAGAGGACCATTAAGCAGTTGGATATTTCCTTCAGAAGCAAAAACAAAAAGAAAAGAGAGTGAAAATTTGGATGTGCAGAGACCAGTGTCGTGACGCAAAATGAATGACAATGTTAATCATTTACTGCTGATGTGGAAACTGTTTAATATGACACATATGATTGTTTTGTGTTTGTGGTACATGGCACACACCTGAAATAGCCTTTGTCGAAATCAGACAGTGAATACTTGGGTCTTCTCCCATGTGTGCCCAGCTCAAAAAATCTGGTCTCTACACCCTCGATCATCCCTAAAATATATGCATGACATTACATTTTCTGATTAAACATCTAACATAACAATATTATAAAGCTATTTAACTATTTAAACTATTTAACTTTAAAGTATTTCAATATATTCTGGTGACATGACTCATGTCATTTATCCTACACCTACCTGTCAGAGATTCTTTTCTGAGAGCTCCTGCGTCCACACCAGCTTCACCCACAAAGGTAACTTTAAGCTGATATAGTGGTGAGGATTGTTTCTGTCGTTGCCACTGCAGTAGTCCTCTCTCTACCAGGCTCTGCCTTGACACTGTGAGGTCAAAGGTTTTTCCATCATCAGTGAGAACTGCGTCCTGGATTGCCTGGATAATGTCATCCAGACTAGACAAGTAGAAGGAAAGCACAATAGTTATTAGTTATGAGTCACATCTTTGATTCAAAATGCATATGTCTAAGAACAATGTATGAAACTAAAACTCACATGACATATTTTTTTCGAAAATCATTTGATATTTTAATATAATTGATGCCAATAATTAATCTATTATTATGGAAATGGTTAGAAATGGAAGAATGGTTATGAATAAATCAGTGCATGTGAAAGTAACTTCTCAAAAATATTTCAGGACCATTCAAAAATGGATACAGTATCTTAAATGCAGTTTTGACAATACAAGTTCAATAATTTGTATAACAACTAAGACACGAGACCTTAATATATATAGAAGCTATGCTTTTTTTCTGATACTATGAAGCACTTGTGATGATTGATTTGAAATGGAAATTCTAAAATTCTAAAAATCTATTTGTAAACCCAAGATATACTTTTTGATTTCTCCTCCAGTAGATATATCCATGTCTCCCGCCTTGGAGGCTTCTTCTTCCAGACTGTCAAATAAAGCATGATAGGAGACGACTTTAAAATTACCATAATATTTTCATTATTTATTGTACAAATTCTAATAAAAACACAATAAACATAAAAAGACTATAATTTATGCTGTTGTTGCTGATGGTAGAGCTATAAGTTGAAACAGAGGAATGTGCTATTTATTCACATTCAAATGGCAGTAAGATAACAAGTGAGAACAGTGTTTATGTAAGTCATCTGTCAGAGGCCATATACTAATATCTAACAAGTTCTTCATCCAATATTTACCTGAGCATGGCATTTATTATAAATTATATTTATCTGTCTTCACCTGTCTCCACATGAACTGGCATGAACTGCAAGGATGTCTTCTCGAAACTCTATTTCACACAATGGACAGGCAACCTAAAAAAGGAATAACACAGAAAGACCACTTACAGACGTCAAGTCAAGTTGAGTCAATTTTACTTATATAGCACATTTACAGACAGCTGAACCACACTAAAGTGCTTCACAAAATTATGTGCCGTACATACAATAAACACAAGTAACATAAGAACCTAATGAAAGGCAAGTGAAAAAAGATGGGACCTCGGGTCAGACTGGAGAATGCCTTGGCTGCACGGATGTGCAAGGGAAGAGAATTCCAGAGTCTGGCGGCTGCCAAAGGCTGTGTCCCCCCTGGTTTTAACCTGAACCTAGACACCACCAGCACGAGTTGGCCAGCTAATCATAGAGGAGATCTCTAGAGGAGATGTTGTGATGTAAGAGATCTGAAAGGTAAGAGGGGGCCAGACCATGAATAGATTTTTAAACAGTCAGTAGGAGTTTGAAATCAATATGGCAACGGATTGGGAGCCAGTGGAGCGCAGCGAGGACCAGGGTGACATGCTCACGCTTTTTTGTGCAGGTGTCTGGCAGCTGAATTTTGGACCAATTGCAGGCGCCAAAGCTGGGATCTGTTAATGCTGGTGTATAATTAGTTACTGTTAGGGATATACTTTAATTAGCACTACTACTATGGAATAATTGTATTAACTGTATATTAGGCCTTTCCTGAGAGAAGAACACCAAGGTTATAAGATGCTCTGCTAAGGTGTAAACATACCCACACGTTCCGGAGAAACCAACACACACTCACTAGTGTTCCAAAACATACCGGATCAGGATGTCAGCTCCTGGTTGGCAGCTGACATCAACACCAAATTGTCCAATTGGGAACAAAGTCCAGCCTCTCTGTCGGGGCCCCGCCCAGAAGAACATGGAATAAAAACTCTGTTTCATCAACAATCAGGATCCTTTCGGGGCGAAATACTTTGTACCTTTCCCTGTAAGGTCCAGCTGAGCATTACATCTGGCTATACTTTAATAAATGGTAATAATCTGAAGTCAGTCGTTTTGGCGTTCTTTATACCAAGCATAGAATAATAGAACCGGGTGGGTTCAGCGGGGCAGAAGTCCTGGGCTCCAACATTACAATAATCCAGATATGAGGTTATGAAATCATGGATTGCTCTTTCTAGATCACACTGTGGGAGATAGGCCTTGGTCTTAGCTAGGGTTCTCAGGGGGAAAAAGTTTCTCCAACCTGCTGTTTAAATTTCAGGGCAATGTTAAAGATCACAGCAATATTTCTGACTGAGGGCCAGATGTTGGAGGCAAGACGGCCAAGAGCAGAGAAGCTCTTACTGTCCAAGTAGGACCAAAAGAACTTCAGGGCTGTGCCTTTAATGCCGACATGGTGTTCAGGCTGAGCCAGCAGGATCGTGTGATCCACCATGTCAAAAGCTGCTGTAAGGTCTAAAAGCACCACAATGATGGGGCTACCTGACTCAGCGATTATTCTAGTGGTTGCAGGACAGTTATATATTAAACGAAACTTCTTTTGAATTACCAATTTTGGTGTCCCTTGTGATGCACTTGGCCCCGATTCCTCAACCGTCACATCGGGAGAAGGAGACTAGAAAAGATATGAGGTTACACTCACATTCACTGTTTTAAATAATGACAACAATCAAAAATGATGAGAACCAGTTTACCCATGCATCAATATCAAAGCCAGTTGCTGATGAATTCTCCTCTCCACATGATTGTACATGTGTGGACAAAACCTGTAAAGGCATAATTGCCCCACACGTCCTACATGCTGCCTTCGGCATCTTTTCAAATTCTACAGCATCATGTGGCAGAGGGGAAATGCTTAATTCTTCCTGGAGAGGAAGAATATATATTAAGTTCTTTCCTCCTCCAGTCATGTTTTTTAGGTAGAGGCCATTGTATCCCTCCGCTTCTGGGGGAATTACGGATAATTTTCGTTGTCCTGATCCACCTGAAAAATGCAATAAAGAAATAAATGAAGACTAAAAACATGGTTAAATGATTGAATACTTAACCCTTTTTTTCTAGTCCACAATACCTAGGGCTTTATAAAGAAGCCATCCCCCGGAAATAGACTCAAGTTTTGGAAAGTTGGAGATCAGGAGTCTTGAAATCTGTATAAAACACAATACACCACATTGTATTATAGAGGTAAAACTTAATCCAGAGTTGGTAAGGAATAAAAACAAGCTTGTTAATAAGTTGACTTAATTTACCTCCATGTGGTCAGCAGACTCTGGTAATGTTATGGTTCTTCTCCCCATTCCAGCCAGGAGGAGTGCTAAATCATTGCTGGGTGTGGGAGTCCTGTCTGTGCTTTTATTGACGAGATAGAACTGTAGGGTCACACTCTTTCCAAGAGTGGTGACCACCCCAGAGGGAGATCTAAATCTTTTTCTCCCCCTTGTAGAAAAAAAGCCAGGGAATGATCTGTGGATTCACATGAAGCCATATTAATTACAAGCTACAGTGTGAAACCTATTTAGGTTTTTCCAGACAAAAAAAGAACAGAGAAGAAACAATGAAACTATTAACATGATATTTCTAACCTGGTCATTTCTTGGTGTATCCTTGAGTGCGGTTGTGACTCCGTGCGGTGGTGTTGTGGTGTCTGTGGCTGTCTTGTAGTTTGTTGGTCATCTTGCAGATGGCTGCTCAACAGACACATGAAATGCCTTGCAGCCTCCTGAAAGGTCTCTCTCTGTAAATGCAAGATGCGGGCTTTGTGTTAAAACATAACACAGATAACACAAGCCGCATGTCCAACATAATAATTTAAATACTCTACTGGTAATGGATCTTGATGTGGACGTCCTTCTGTATCATAGTTCAAATGGTAACCTTCATGATAGGATGAAGTTATTAATCCAGGTGTGTCTGGCCATTTACTGAGGTCAGACACACCTGGATTAATCAGTTCATCCTATCATGAAACACAGGAAATAAAGGTGCTGTCTGAACTTCAGGAAGTAATGGAGCTGTGCATATAGCCCATAGGTTTCAGTGCAACGCCATTGCTGATGTCCACAAAAAAGACATAAAAAGAAAGATGACAACCTGGCAAGTTGAGTGAAAAACTTTTACATTTCAGCAAGTGTTTTCTAAGTCGTAATGCGATAGGAATTAGGAATTTTTTTCAGTAAAATAACATTCAATTGCAATGAAGGGTGAACCGTCATTGATTTTAGTGTACTCCAAAGCAGTATTTTTCCACCTGTTTGCGAATGCAAATCGTATTGTTTGTACACAAGAAACCATCTATGAAATCAAATATTGAATAAATATTCTATAGTTTTCGTTAAAATGAATTTAAAAATAACTTGCCTGAGGTGCGTTTTCACTTTGCCGCTCCATTTTAGCGCCATCTGCTGCCCGGCTAGCTTCAGGATGGTGGCATTGTTTTCTTCACCAGCACACCTCAAAGAGCAGTGTTCGATGCGGCTATTACAGTCGTTGTAACGAGAAGCTTGGACGCTGCTGTATGTATTGAATGATATTTTATTCCAACAGTGGTGAAAAAAATAAAAGAAATAACATTTATTACAGCCCCGGAGGGAGGAAGTGGATAAAGCCTGTTGAAAGAGCGTCCGCCCGTACGCGACGCTCCTCAGAAACAGCGAACGCACCCGTATGCAAACAGGGATAATCTGATTGGTCAGAGCGAGCCGGCTTCCTATTGGCTGACAGCGTTGATACATGAAAAATCCGAGAGCAGAGCAGAGATCCGTGAGCACAAGTTCCGTGAGAGCAAGAGGAGGAGTTTGAGTTTGAGCGCAGGAAGTCTGCGCGAGCAGCGTCGTGACCGAGCGCGAGGACACAGTTTGAGCGCGAGAGCAGAGTTCTGAGAGACAATATCATGAAATCCGAGAATGAAATCGATGAATGCTGCTCTCAAATCAATTTAAAATGCTCTTGAATTTTGATAGGAATTTCATTCCATAGGGGAGGGGCCGGATGTGTTACCGAGGGGAGCAGCAGTCTGCAGCCGGCAGGCGGCTACGTCCAGGAGCGAAGTGTTAGCCGCCTGAAAACTGATGCTGTTCCAGGTCTCTGCAGCTGGAATGATTCACTCTGCATCCTGCCAGGAGTCGTGTCGGCCGCTGCTCCACACGGCCGTCTGTGGAGCCGTCTGTCCAGGAAGTGGAGAGAAAACAGAGAAACTGCAGCGGAGGAGGATAAACTGGACCCTGACTGGACCCGCCTCCTGCAGGAGAGACACTCCATCTGCTGTAAACAACGGATTACAAACACATTCCATTGTTATTTTATATATGTGTGTGTGTGTGTGTGTGTGTGTGTGTGTGTGTGTTCTCGTATTTCTATCCTTGTTGGGGCCAAATGTCCCCACAAGGATAGCAAAACGTGGAGCGCCGTGCCTTGTGGGACCTTTTTCCGGTCCTCAGTAGGAGAAACAGTGTTTTCTTGACCATGTTGTTGTTACTGAAAAAAGTAAAAGTGCAAAAACATTTCTTTAGGGTTCGGCTTTATTGTGGTGTGGGTTAGGGTCAGGGTAAGGGTCAGGGTTAGGGGCTAGACATGAATGGGAGTCAATGGACGGTCCCCACGAGGATAGAAATACGAGACTGAGCGTGTGTGTGTGTGTGTGTTACACTTTTAAAAACCGATGGAGTCAATCGTTGGTGTAACACAGTTTTATTTTTCCTGAAACAACAGCGACAAAATATGATAACTAGCGTTTGTGTGGCTGCAGCTGATGGCTCTCTGTGAGCAGCAGGCTTCTAGAAACACGCTAACGAGCGCAGCGCCACCTACTGGCCAGGTACTGCGACTACTTCAGACTGAACCACACCTGTTTGAAAACAACAAAGTCATATTCAGAATATAATCTAATCATTTTAAAGTCCTTTGATTGGTTCCAATAATTCGTATCTGTGGATGGATGTGGGGGGGGGGGGGGGGGGGGGGGGGGGGCAGGATGTTTTATTCAAGTCCTTTTCTTTTGCTCAGCTCTCTGAAAACACTTTTGGTCCCTCTGAAAATACTCAGTGCCGTGTGTGTGTGTGTGTGTGTGTGTGTGTGTGTGTGTGTGTGTGTGTGTGTGTGTGTGTGTGTGTGAGAGTGTGTGTGTGTGTGTGTCAACAGGGTAAATTACTGTAATAAATTGAAGACCAGAGCGACTCTTTCTTCCGAATCGCCACAGAGGTGGCAGACCACATCAGAGACCTGGAAGCCACGCTGGAGTGTCTCCCTGCCGCCTTCAGCCGCTGTTGTGTTTCTGACGCCCAGATCAAGTTCTACACCAAGTTTCCATCAGAACGTGTTCAAGATCTTGTGGGAACACACTGCACCATCTGCTCCGCGGCTGATCCGCTGGACCAAAGCAGAGGGGATGGGTGAGGACGCGGCGGACGACAGCGGACGACAGTGGACGACAGCGGACGACAGTGGACGACAGTGGACGACAGCGGACGACAGTGGACGACAGCGGACGACAGTGGACGACAGCGGACGCAGCCCGTCATGCAGCAGGACGCTCATCCGTGAGTTCTTCATGTCTCCAGGAGAGCAGCCGCTGGCAGGAAGGAGCAGCTGATAGCTGCCATGTTTCAGTGTCGCCTCAGGCAGCCGAGCGACCGCCACCTGCTCATGACTGCATTCTGGGGAAAACGCCACTCTGGTCGAGCAGGGACACAATAAGGTCGGTCATGCCGGAAAAGTTCAAGGAGCTCTGTCCCGACGTCCGTGTGATCCTGGACTGGACGGAGACTGCTGTGGCTGCAGCGTCTTCACTCACCTGGCAGTCAGAGAAGTTCTGTCCTTACAGAAACAGGACAACCTCGAGGCCCTTGCTGGAGTCACCCCCCCCCCCCCCCCCCCCCCCACGGGTCTGTGTCATTCTTCTCTAAGCTGTACACTGGCAGCATCTCTGACAAACGGATACCAAAGCTTTGTGGCATCCTTCGCTTGCTCCAGCCAGGCCATGGAGTGATGCAGCCTCAGGCTCGGTCGCTGACGAGCTCCTGTCTGGCGCCGGCGTGCAGCCCAGCTTACCGGAGACACCGAGAAGACTCCGGCGACGGCCGTCTCAGGACAGTGGCCGAGAGAGTAACTGGCAGAATAACAGCCGCCCACATGTGGGACGCGCCTGTACCGCTCGCTGTGACGGCACCGTCAGCCAGATCTGGTATGACTGATGGGTGATGGGTAATTTCCGAGCTCGTGGTTTCTGAAACACTTTCACAACACGCATGAAATACTCTATACATTCATTCCTGTGGTTTTCCTGCCAACTTGTAGGCGTCAGCTGTACAGATTTGTAAATAATTCTGCCTTGTAGTTGATGGATCCTTTGAAAACTGGCAGTGACGCGTTTTGAACTGGAGCCCTGCTGAGACACACTGAACTGTACAGATCCCGGGCGGGTGACTCTGGGTAGAGAGGGCCCGAGTCATGACTCCTCTCATGTTTAGCGCTTCTTGCTCCATTTTACTCTGAAAACTGATGTTCAAATAGAGTTTGATTTATATAAAAATGCTTCTTTTGTGTCCGTTCCTTTGTGAGGACAGGATCTGAATTCAGCCACGCTGCCACATAAAAAGCATAATCATACACACTGCAGCGAGCACACCTTTAATTCACCTGAGGCTGAAGGTATTTTCTCAACAGGAAGTCCAGTCATTGGATCTAAACACACACACAGTGCAACACAGGCCGAGGTCATGTTCTCCACAATTTCATGAATGAAATACCAAATGAGCCACGTGTGCACTCACAGGTGTTTACAATGTGAGATCATTATGCTAAACTAAGAACCAACCGGTGAACAAATATCAAAACAAAAACGGTGTTACAGCAGCGCAGTGTGTGTTTACAGCCGCTGCAGTCAGTTCACGGCTCAGTGCGACTGCAGGAACACATTCATGCTCGTGTTGACGTACAAAAGGTCCAACTTTTCCTTCATTCCGAGTATGAAGTCATCATCTCGCCAGATTCTTTCGACACAAAAGTTGGTCTGACTATCTGTTACAAAGTCACACCAGTCAAGGCCGGTAACTCCCAGCCGTCCCTGAACCTGCCGGCAGCGGCGGTGCGACGGCCTCAGGGCGTCGCCATTTCCCCCGTTAAGGTGTCCAACCTGTGAAGCATCAGCTTTCGAGGTGCTCTTCACCTCGACAAGTCCGAATGGCGGCGACTCTGAGGGTCGTAGACCCGACCGCCAGGACTGGCCCCGAGATGGGGGGCTTCAGGGGAAATGACGGTCCAACAGGAAGTACGGTCACACGTTTGAATTCGGAGTGGCTTCACAGGATCTCTGATTCCATTTGCAAACCTCGCTTCATTGCAGCTGTTTGCTTGCTTGACCCTCTCACCATTTCAGCAGCGAGGGCTTGTGCTGGAGCCTCTGAATCCCAGAGCCCAGGAGCCGAGTGGTGCTGGATGAGATCGCTGGATGTTTCAGGTGGACAAAGGTCAGACATGGGGCATCCGGGTGGGACAGCGCCACATTTAGATGGAACCAGATCTATTTCAGACAAGCCATCTAATGCAAGAGCGACGAGGGGCTGGGGTTGTTCCCCACGCAGTCTGGGTCCAGCCGCCATCAAGTCCGGTCCGGAAACGGTCCTAAAAAAACAAGACACATGAAGCCCCGACATATTTTTGCTTCCACTTTAGGAAAATGTCGTCACATCTGGCCGTCATTACACAGAGGCATGAGCATGTAGCTGCAGCAAAGGTGAAATGTTGGACATTATTACCTGCAGATGCCTGGTACAGCGTGGACCGAAGACGCTCTCACCAGCTGCTGTTAGCTTTCGCACCACCGCATCACTCACAGGTTCTGGATGAATTCCCTGAAACCAACGGAGAAATATGTTCATTTTTCAAGAATTGCAGTAATACACAGTCTGTGTGTGTGTGTGTGTGTTTTTTTAAATTAACTTTAATACACAGACAACACAACATAAACACAACACACAACCCACTCACCCTCACCTCCCACAAAAAGTACACATGGTACAACGAAAATGTATGCATACAGACCAGTTCAGTTTACATTGTTCAAAATACACCTTTCAGAGTGGCTCGTCTCCTTTCATATTTTTAGAAATCATTGTCAGTTTCAACCATAAAACCTTCTAAAACTAGATATCGCAGAATAAATGTGTAAAGAGTGACAATACCACTGCCCACACCTGCCAATAAAAGTCGCAGCTAAGCTAACACGTCAGCGGAGAGCTGCAGCAGCAGCGAGGAAAATCCTGCAGCGGCAGGAACTTCTGCTCTCTGTGGTCAAACCTCTGGTTTGAGGCTCCTGGCTTTTCCTCTGGACCGGCGGCACCTTGCCCTCACTGTCAGCTGGCCATTTAATGCATCTGATACTACGATGACGATAAGACACGCACAGACACACGTTAGCTGAGAGCTAACGCTGTTAGCAGGATTACTATTGCATTACTACTGATTACTATTGCAACAACACATCATCAGTAGGGTTGTAACGGTTGTAACCCAGCGTGTCCGGCGGCCAGCAGCAGCTTTTTCCTCACATTTTTACTCGTCACTTCATGATGTTCAGAGATGATTTTTGTTCGGAGATTTTTGTTGTCATTACTTCTTAAATTTACGTTCTCACCACAAATTAGTCACACAGAATCCTGTGAGCTTTGGGATGCTCTTCAGTCTTTCTTTTTCTCGTGGTTCCTTCTCGCGAACCGCTTTTCGCTTGTGAGCACCGCTCTCAGATTTCTTTTTCCGGTCATTTTCCACCGGTCACTCCAGGGCTGAAGCTTGATAGACGTCGACTCGGTCAGTGAACAGGGGGGCGGGGCTAGCGAAGGGTCAATCAGCAGCCACAAACGGGAAGTATAAAATGATTGACAGAAAACTTGACAAATAACACAACAATGTGACTTTTCCAGCTTATTGATAGGCCCCTGAACTTGGCAGGCCCCTGGGCTTCAGCCCGGGGAACCCCGTGCATTAAAGCGGCCTTGAACAGGAAACAGGTACCGGAACGCTGACAGAAAACAGAGCTGGAAACAACGGGCCCAGTGCCACGCCGCGGCACTTACAAGCCGAAATTTCAAACAGCAACCATGGTATAAATGTTCTGACAGTTATTTACTACCAGTGGCGGCTGCTGGGGAAATCTGTTGGGGGGGCTAACACATGCTAGCATAATACCGATTAAATAGTTAACAGAGCTGCAGAAGCAGCATCACCTGTGATACAGTTACATCAAGTACAGGTACTGTTAGTGCTCTACATCACCTCTCTCTCTCTCTCTCTCTCTCTCTCTCTCTCTCTCTCTCTCTCTCTCTCTCTCTCTCACATGCACACATTTACGCACTACAGACGTGTTCCAACCCGACTTCAGATGCCCGCAGCCGGCCTGCTGCAGCTGCTGGGTGACTTGTAGCCAGACACGCTTCACTCAGCAGAAACCAGGCGTCTCAGTCCTTCAGCAGGTCGACACGGCCGACCTGATCTGAGAAGAAGCTCACATCGACGCCTTTCTGGGACGCAAACAGGTTCAGCACCATGTCGCTGAAGTCGGGTAACTTTTGGATGAAGTCCGTCTGGATAGAGAGCATGAAGTGCATTCAGTCCGTCCAAATAATTGAATTATCCAGAGCAAACAGTCCACCTGCTTCCTGCTGACGCCGCCACAGCTGGACTTTTCTCCCTCCTTCCGACCCTGGCGCCAGCAGCAGCCCCGCTGCGTTAAATCACTGCTGTTGGTCAAAGTCAGCGGCAGTGGGCTAACTGAAGCTCGCCCACAATGCTCAGTAACCACGGGGGGCGGGACATGACACCTGTCAGTCACTGACAAGAAGGAAATGAAAGTTTCTGCTGGGCTGTAAAAAACCAGCCCTTTAGAGAGATTCTCTGTTTTCCTTCTGACTGACTGGAGCTGCTGCTTCCTTTGGTTTTATCTAAACTTTAACAATCTGTTTTAAGTTATTTAAAAAATCATTTTCTCAACTTCTTTGTGTTAGCTGTCTTTTCGTGCTGGGAGGGCTCAGCCCTGCTGGCCCATCGATACCAGCCGTCCCTGTTTACTATTCTCATTATTACTATAGTTGCAGGGGGCGGCAACTTGATTTGGCTTCGGGCCAATTTTTGTTTGGGTTTTTTTGCGACTGTCAGCTGCAGCTTCACTCCTGAGAGCAGCAGGATGATCCCTGAACAACAAGATGAAGATAAAACACCAACAGAACAGGAAACAGCCACGCTACACCCAGAAACTAAAGCTACCAGAACCACGTTTCCCTCGTTCTCTCCGAGCCGCCGCCGCGCCGCTCAGATCCTTCCTCTCAGGACTGAACTGTCCTCAATAACAACTTTTCCCGTTCTGTCCCAGACGCTCAGCGTTTGTCTTCTTTCCACCGCCTCAGGAGTTGAGACGCGTCCCGTCCACTGATGTTGGAGCACGGAGGAACCGTTCAAAGCCAGCTAGTTCGTCGGTGGCTAACAGCTAAGCTAACAGCTGACTGAGACACAGTAGTCTATCAGCAGCTACTTTTACGAAGTGTCCCTGAACGCAGCAGGAGCGGCATGGAGCTTACAGTGGATCATCGTCACACAAATCTTCTACTGATATTTAAAGGGACTTAAGGCAACTTTACAAAATGTACCTCGGTGCTGCCGCGATAGGCGCTGCGGGGAACTGCAGCCACCAGCCGAGGCCACACGGGAGCGCCACAAACATTTTACAGAAAGTTCGGCTTCACAGCGCTGCAGCAGGGATGCTCCTGCTTTTACTACGTCGCGGTTTACTGCAGGACCACAGCGCATATTATGTGATTTTTGTCAGCATCCGTTTCCACTCCCAAATGCAGCTGAAGTTCCTCCATCAATCAAACGCAGATCCAATATTTATTCGGGTGCCTGCCCGGCTTCGGTCTTTTTTTTTTTTTCTGACTTGCGAGATAACGCTGATAAAGTCCTTTTTTTCTTCGTGGTGTTTTTTGTGGGCTTTGAGTGGATGCAGTTATCTGATTGTATGAAGGGGGGGGGGGGGGGCGGCTCGGCTCGTGCCTGCTCTCTGCTCTGCCTGCAGCAGGGGGCGCTGCTGAGACCGGCCGCCTGTGAGAGCTTTGGGACGGGGGAGGGGCTCACGCAGCACCGCTGCCTGCTGAGGACAGCGGAGACGTCCTGTCACGTCTCCAGAGCTCCAGAAAAAGCCGCTAAATTTGTCGCTAGTTACTTTTGACAAAAAAAAGTCTCCCAGAGGCTTTGGAAAGTCGCCAGATTTAGCGAGAAAGTCGCCAAGTTGGCAACACTGCCCCCCCTGATCCCAGCAGTGTTTGAGTCCGTGTCCACGGCGGCCATGTTCTTCCTGTTCAGCAACGCGCATACAGCGTCAATTTACGTCACATCCCCACGACTGCGCGGGAAATTCGGACCCCGAACAGCAACAAATTATTTGGCACACAGCCTGTATAAGGCAGCAGACAGATACTCGGATTGGCCTGTTATTTTAGGTTTTTAATGCTTCACGACCCGTTAGCATTGAATAAAGTGGAAATGCATGTGTAGCTTTTCACAAATCTTGCCTTAAGTCCCTTTAAAATCTGGCGGCGGCCTGGTGACGCAACGACAATCCGACGTACGCAGCGCCGCTGTCGTCGTTTTGTCGTCCAAACGTGGGATTATGGCATGTGGTCAAAACGCCACCTCTGAGCCTGGTCCTGCAGGGTTCTCCTCTGAGCCTGGTCCTGCAGGGTTCTCCTCTGAGCCTGGTCCTGCAGGGTTCTCCTCTGAGCCTGGTCCTGCAGGGTTCTCCTCTGAGCCTGGTCCTGCAGGGTTCTCCTCTGACCCTGGTCCTGCAGGGTTCTCCTCCTCTGAGCCTGGTCCTGCAGGGTTCTCCTCTGAGCCTGGTCCTGCAGGGTTCTCCTCTGAGCCTGGTCCTGCAGGGTTCTCCTCTGAGCCTGGTCCTGCAGGGTTCTCCTCCTCTGAGCCTGGTCCTGCAGGGTTCTCCTCCTCTGAGCCTGGTTCTGCAGGGTTCTCCTCCTCTGAGCCTGGTTCTGCAGGGTTCTCCTCTGAGCCTGGTTCTGCAGGGTTCTCCTCCTCTGAGCCTGGTTCTGCAGGGTTCTCCTCTGAGCCTGGTCCTGCAGGGTTCTCCTCCTCTGAGCCTGGTTCTGCAGGGTTCTCCTCTGAGCCTGGTCCTGCAGGGGTGTTTCCTTTCCACAGTCCTGATGCTGCTCATGTGGATCTGTTGGGTTTGTCTGTAAAGTGTCTGAAACCACCATGTTGTAACTGTCTCTTTATAAATAAAGCTGAATTGAACTGAACTGGTGGACGTGACTCTTCGGTGAAGGATTTCTACCACTTTTGTCGTAGAAATCTACGAGTGAGGCGAGTGGCGAATACGTGCGTTTTACCCCCAAATTCCAGCGAACACTAAAGCGTGGCGCCGGCGTTCCGGTGATCCGTCGTAACGCCGGCGCTTCTGGGACGCGACGCGGCGCTCTGGCGTCCGGCGGGGTTCGGAGGTTAAAGAAAAGCCTTCAGAGCAGATTCCTGCTGTGGTTTCAGACAAATTCAGTTCGTTCCAAACTCCAGACGGAGGCGTGGTGAAGCCTCGCTGTGCTGCGGCCGCCACCATGACGGTTTTGGGGGAGGGATCATATGACGCATCGCTAACTCCGCCTCTCGCGGGCTGTGATTGGCCCGGCAGAAGTTTGTCGGACAGAAGTCAGATTCAAACCACGCGGTCCCAGACTGGTTCCCATGAAGCCCTGAGCAGGGAGACCGCCTGGAGGGCGGGCGACCAAAACACGCCACATCCCGGCCGTGTCCGGACCCGCCGCCTCCCTGTTTGGTGTCATTCAGACTCGTTTCGAGTCATCATCGCGTTTCCCTTCCTTCTTTTTAAAATGACAGTAAATGAACTGTCTCTTGGCCACGTTTCCTTACTCTCTTCACGAATTATCTCAGACGCAACCATTTCCTGTCAGGCGGGTTTGATTCAGCGTCAGCAGATCTGCGGCTCTTTTAAATGACTTTTCTTTTTTAGTTATTTTTCTTTAAATTGCACTAAACAACGTGAAATTAGTAACATTTGTTCTGCGAATTAATATATTTATTATTCTATTAAATAAACATGATTCTTTGTTTTCCCTGTGACGGACGTCCCAGACCCGCCCATATAGGTCCCGGAACACAGACGGATCCAGATCCAGAGGTGCCGGATCCTGTTCCGGCAGGATCCTGCTGATTGATGCAGCTTTATTTTTTGTATGTCTGCATAAAGAATAAAATAAAGAAAATGAGATTTTTTCTTAAAGCAGAACTTTGCAACTTCTTTACCTCAATAAATGTTTTTCAGAATCCCTGTGGGGGTAAAGCCAGACTGGGCGGCGATTGGCCGGTCCCTCCCCTCCCCCGCGGTCTGTCCTGAGAACAAACCTGCTTTCCGGCGCTCCGACGGGAGGAAAAGGATAAAAGAGCGTAAAACAAACATTAAACCCTCGCCAGCGCGAGCAACGCCACGGATGGCCGAACCGACAAGACAGAAAAAAACTTTGTGTGACGAGCAGAAAAAAGAGAACGGGAGTGCCGGAATGCTGGGAACGTTTACGACAGTGAGCTTTCACAGGAGGCCAGTAGGGGGAGCGCAAGAGCCACAGTTGCATAGTTCTGCTTTAACGTCCTGCTGTTGGGATTTTCTTTCATCCTTATTTCATATCGAGAGTCCTGTTTCGTATTTCATATCGTTTCATGATTCGAGCATTTCGTTACACCCCAGGCACGAGCGCTCAGCCTGTGTGCAGCGGTCAGCGTCCTGCCGGCCGCCGGCTACAAGTGAAGAGAGAACAATCAGAGAATACAGAACATGTTCAAAAGTCCACATTTGCTGAGCTGAGCTTGTTTGAAGCACTACTGCCACCCTGTGGTTAAAATACGTAGCATCACCTCATGAGCAGGATGTGTTGACAGGTCAGATGTGGTGCCAAACCACTGGCTGCGGGGCGACACCTGAGACGGTCATGCTGATTACTGGGGGACATGGGAGAAAGTGCGACGACGAGCATCTCAAAAATAAACGTTTGAGCAAGAGATCGTTCTCGTAGTTATGACATAACAGCAAAAAAACGCAAAGAAATGCAAACAAATAAAAAGCAAATACAGCTGTACTGAATACACGTTGAAGATGTGATGATCAAGGTTTAGTTTGTTGATTTTACTTCCGCCCACGTCTTCAGCCACGCCGACTGTTCTGAGTTCCTGCAGAGCTGGCCCGTCTCTGGGATCCATTGTTTTAGCCTGGCTGTGCTCTCTGCTGACTGGCTTCAGAAACAAACTTACTGGCTGTGTTTTTCAGAGGGCGGAGCTCATTAACATCCCGTAAAGCGCCGTACAAAACGCCCGTCTGGCCTCTTCAAACGCACAGTTTTTATGGTGTTTCATTAAAAGACGGGCGTTTTTACGGCGTCTTCAGGATCAGACGCGTCGGATTAGTGGTGAATTGTGACTCTTTTGGCTTTTCACACGTTTCCAGTCTGATTTTTGAAACATGTCTTTTTAACATGCCGATGTAATTGTTTTTGTTTTGTTTTTTTCTTCTTTTCCTTACACTGTCTGTCTGTCGGTTCTTTTTATCGGACTGAGATTCCGGAATAAAGATGAGCTGAACTGAAACTGATGAGAGCAAAGATACGACCGTCTTTTAGTTCACGTGGACGCTGCAGCCAATCAGCCGCTGCTGCTGCATGAAGACATGAAGGACGTCCCGCGGACTTCTGCTGGAGAACACAGCTGGTAGTGAACTGGGTGGAGCCGGTGATCCAGGTGTCAAATGACACCAGAGCATCAGGAGAGGCCTGCTGCAGATCACCGTCAGTCTGACTCACCACCAGAGAACAAGGTGACCGAGTCCACAGGTAGAATGTGTAGAGTGGTGAAAGATCAGCCTGATCATGACCTCTGACCCCTGAGAAGCAGGCCAGAGAGCCCCGTCCCCCCCCACCCCCATGGCATGGGGGCGTGGCATTGAATGAAGTGGGCGTGGCCTCACATCAGGGGGGCGTTTTATTGGAAGATATGTGTGTGGCATCACCAGAGGGGCGGGGCATCACCAGAGGGGCGGGGCATCACCAGAGGGGCGGGGCATCAACAGAGGGGCGGGGCATTGTGAGCAACAGCACAGAGAAGAATGAAGAGTTCTCTTTTTCCATTTCCTCGTGTTAAAACACTTTAATAAAAAAATCTTCCTAAAATACATCACATGGTGAAAAGTCACATTTCAAAAAAAAAAAAATTGTCCAGCTGTTCGTGAAAGAACATATAAATATAAAAATGGCCGTTTCCAGTCTTCTCCGCTCCAAAAGGAAAAAAAGAAAACAACCTGGAAAGTTTCCAGAAGAGAAAATGTTCCTGATGAGAGAACTTCTCATTGTATCCCGTCTTGAGGAGAAAAAGGAGTGAGGAGGAGGAAGAGGAAGAGGAGGACGAGGAAGAGGAAGAGGAGGAGGAAGAGGAGGAGGAGGAGGATGAGGAGCTGCTCCTGCTTCAACCGGCGTAGAAACACTCCTCGTTGAAGATGGAGCTCAGACTCTGGACGCTGAAGTCTCTCCCCAGATCTGACACCTCCTCCCTGGGACTCCTCCAGCAGACCTCCTCCTCCCTGGGACTCCTCCAGCAGACCTCCTCCTCCCTGGGACTCCTCCAGCAGACCTCCTCCTCCCTGGGACTCCTCCAGCAGACCTCCTCCTCCCTGGGACTCCTCCTCCTTTGCGCCTCCTCCTCCTCCTCCTCCTCCTCCTCGTTGAAGCCGAGCCGTTGCAGCTGGGCCTCCAGGCCGCCGGTCCACGAGGAGCCGGAGGAGGCTTGGCCTCGGGAGGCGGTGCAGTGCTCCGCCTGCAGGAGGCGCTGCTGCCTCCTCCTCCTCCTCCTCCTCCTCCTGAGGGAGGGGTGGTGCGCTCGCTCCCGGAGGAGGGAACGCAGCGCTCGCAGGACGCTCGCCTTCGTCTCCAAGCCACTGAATCATGGAGGGAGCCCCAGTGTTACCATGGCAACCGCAACACATGGAGTGGACTACAGTGTTACCATGGCAACATCATCACGTAGAGGGAACTAAAGTGTTACCATGGCAACTGCATCACATAGAGGTGACTATAATGTTACCATGGCAACTGGATCCCGTAGAGGGGATTACAATGCTAACAAGGAAACAGCATCACATCGAGGGGGGGCTGCAGTGCTACCATGGCAACCGCATCACATGTAGGAAATTTCAGTGTTACCGTGGCAACAACATTACATGGAGGAAACTATAGTGCTGCCATGGCAACAGCATCAAATGGAGGGGACAACAGTGCTACCATAGCAATAACATTGCACGGAGAGAACTCCAGTGTTACCATGGCAACCGGATCACATGGAGGGGACTACAGTGCCACCATGCCAATTTTGGGTATTATTTGGATCCTACATCTTTTGAAGGCTTTTTAAAACTCGTATCTGTGGTTTTGATCTTTTAGTTTTTCTTCCTTCTTTCCCAACATCAAGGCCCAATTTGACTCTTTTGAAGTTACTGAAGATACACCGGAACAACGTTCATGATGAACACAAACCTGATGAGATGTGAGGAATACGTGAGGAACATGTGATCAACGGGATGAATGTGAGGAACATGTGATGACCACATGATGGACCGGGTGAAGCCGTGTTGTGGAGACGGAGTACCTGCTGCACAGCTGGAACACCGTCTCCGGTCGTCCCTCCGCCTCCGACCTGCTGTGGATCAGCTCCCAAACACACGGATCCCCTGAGCCTGTGAACGCACCACCAGACAACAGCCTGTGAACGCACCACGAGACAACAAGCGGTGAACACACCACCAGACAACAGGCGGTGAACGCACCACCAGACAACAGGCAGTGAACACACTGCGAGGCAACAGCCTGTCAACACACCACGAGACAACAGCCTGTGAACGCACCACGAGACAACAGGCAGTGAACGCACCATGAGACAACAGGCAGTGAACGCACCGCGAGACAACAGGCGGTGAACACACTGCGAGACAACAGGCAGTGAACGCACCACGAGACAACAGGCAGTGAACCCACCATGAGACAACAGGCAGTGAACGCACCGCGAGACAACAGGCGGTGAACACACTGCGAGACAACAGGCAGTGAACGCACCACGAGACAACAGGCACTGAACGCACTGCGAGACAACAGGCGGTGAACGCACCACCAGACAACAGCCTGTGAACCCACCACGAGACAACAGGTAGTGAACGCACCACAAGAAAACAGCCTGTGAACGCACCACGAGAAAACAGGCAGTGAACACACTGCGAGACAACAGGCAGTGAACGCACCGCGAGACAACAGGCTGTGAACGCACCACGAGACAACAGGCAGTGAACGCACCACGAGACAACAGCCTGTGAACGCACCACGAGACAACAGCCTGTGAACACACCACCAGACAACAGCCTGTGAACACACCGCGAGACAAGAGGCAGTGAACGCACCACGAGACAACAGGCGGTGAACACACAGCGAGACAACAGGCAGTGAACGCACCGCGAGACAACAGGCAGTGAACGCACCGCGAACCAAGAGGCAGTGAACGCACCGCGAGACAACAGGCAGTGAACGCACCACGAGACAAGAGGCAGTGAACGCACAGCGAGACAACAGGCAGTGAACGCACCACCAGACAACAAGCAGTGAACACAACACGAGACAACAGGCAGTGAACGCACCGCGAGACAACAGGCAGTGAACACACAGCGAGACAACAGGCAGTGAACGCACCACGAGACAACAGGCAGTGAACGCATCGCGAGACAACAGGCAGTGAACGCACCGCGAGACAACAGGCAGTGAACGCACCTCCAAAGACACCAACAGTCCAGAACCCCTCAGTCCCCCACCCCTCCCCTCCGCCCTGGACCCAGGTCTCACCTGCGATGGAGGCCGGTCGAACCCGGAGAGCCGAACCCGGAATGAACCAGCGGAACCTGAAGGGGTCGGGATCAGCTGACGGAGAACCGGTCTGTGGAACATCGAGGATCAGGTCCTGGTTCTTCCTGGTTCTACAGGCTGTGAGGAAGACTCACCATCCTCTTCCTCAGCCTGCCGACGTCTCGATAGACCAGGACTACGGCCCGCCTGAAGACTGAGGACACACAGGACGGCGTCAACACACGCACACACACACACACACACACACACACACACACACACACACACACACACACCGAGCAGCGTCAGCTCCGGATCCTTCCTCAGACCCGGCAGCGGGTTCAGCCACACCGCTGAGGACTGGAGCAGGAAGTCCACCATGGAGACGTCCCCCACCTGCAGGGGGCGACACTACAAGGTGTGTGTCCACAGTGTGTGTCCTTGTTGTGTGTCCACAGTGTGTGTCGTTGGTGTGTACCTGCTGGCCACGCCCCCCCGGCTCCGCAGTCAGCTGATGGAACAGCGCTCCGTACTCCTCGTAGATCTGCTGGGTCTCGTTGATGTGACTGACGACCCTCAGCATGGAGGCCAGGGCCTCTGAGGACACACACACGCACGCACACACACACACACACACACACACACACACACACACACACACACACACACACACACATGCACGCACGCACACACACATACACACAGACACAAACACACCCGTGTTAAAGGTATGTGTTACCTATCGAATGTGTGTGTTACTGGCCAGGTGTGTGTGTGTGTGTGTGTGTGTGTGTGTGTGTGGGTTACCAGCCAGGTGTGTGTGCTGGGGGCTTGCCGGCTCTGTGAGGACCAGCAGCTCCCGGAGCAGCAGGGGGTACTTCAGGACTCTCTGGACCGGTTTGATCAGGTACGACTCCAGCGAGCTCGAGTGCTGATTGGTGGGATTCCTGCCGTCCAGGAAGCGCTTGAAGGCGCCGTCCGTCCTGGCTGCGGGACACGGGGACATGGGGACAGAGATGTTTGACGGGGCGGCGGTGGCGGCGGTGGCGGCGGCGGCGGCGGGGAGCCTCACCTCGCTCCAGAACCTTCTGCACCCTGCTGTGAGACGAGCAGAACCCGCCGTACAGCTTGAAGCCTTCGGCGTGGCGCAGGAAGGAGGAGCCCAGCGAGACCAGCAGCGTCTGGGACCAGGTCAGAGGTCGGCATCGTCACGCGTGTGCGTGTGTGTGTGTGTGTGTGTTACCTGGAACTGCTCTGGCCGGCTCCAGCTGCTGAAGCCGGGGCAGGAAGCCACCGTCTGCTCCAGAGTCCACAGGAAGACCTGCTGAAAGTCCAACATCTGGGGCAGCAGGCCGAACAGCGCCTCCATCTGGCACACACACACACACACACACACACACACACACACACCAGTCAGTCACAGCCCTGCAGTCTGACGCCTCCTCGCCGTTTCTTCACCTCCTCCTCTGTGAGAAACTCCTGCTGCTGCAGCGGAGACATGTAGAGACGGAGGAGACGCAGCAGGTCCTGGAGGACACACAACACACAATTTTACACAAACACACAGCGTCACACAAACACACAACCATCGCACACACACACCTTGACGTAGGACCTCTCGGTGTCGACCAGCTCCTCAATGACTTTGCGGAGACGCTGACAGACGCTCAGGTGGGAGGGGCTTGCTGGCTGAAGCCCCGCCTCCCAGCTGGACCGGGTCTGAAGCCCCGCCTCCCGGGCATAGGGGTTTTGGGGGACCTCGATGTTCGGCACTCGGCATTCTGGGAAGGTTTGGTAGAGAGAAGATCCACCGTCCACGTTCTGTAGGAAAGAGCTGGGTCAGAGGACAGTGAACGCCTCACAACAACACAACAACACCGGGTTAGAGGACAGTGAACGCCTCACGACAACACAACAACACCGGGTTAGAGGACAGTGAACGCCTCACGACAACACAACAACACCGGGTTAGAGGACAGTGAACGCCTCACAACAACACAACAACACTGGATCAGAGGACAGTGAACGCCTCACAACAACACAACAACACTGGATCAGAGGACAGTGAACGCCTCACGACAACACAACAACACTGGATCAGAGGACAGTGAACGCCTCACAACAACACAACAACACTGGATCAGAGGACAGTGAACGCCTCACAACAACACAACAACACTGGATCAGAGGACAGTGAACGCCTCACAACAACACAACAACACCGGGTTAGAGGACAGTGAACGCCTCACGACAACACAACAACACTGGATCAGAGGACAGTGAACGCCTCACAACAACACAACAACACTGGATCAGAGGACAGTGAACGCCTCACGACAACACAACAACACAATAACACAGGATCAGAGGACAGTGAACGCCTCACAACAACACTGGATCAGAGGACAGTGAACGCCTCACGACAACACAACAACACAACAACACTGGATCAGAGGACAGTGAACGCCTCACAACAACACAACAACACCGGGTTAGAGGACAGTGAACGCCTCCTGCTGGTCTGACTGTACAAAAGGCTACAGCGTCATCGCCATGGTTACCAGCAGGCAGCTCGGGCAGCAGGAGGCGTCCTCCAGGAGGCGCTGCTCCTCCTCCTCCTCCTCCTGCAGCGCCTCCCCGTCCTCCTCCTGAGGCAGCACCCAGCACAGGGCGCCGGCGGCCAGGGGGCAGGGGGTCAGAGGTCGCCTCCGGGCGGAGGCCCCCCCGGCCAGGGGGCAGGGGGTCAGAGGTCGCCTCCGGGAGGCGCCGGCGGCCGGCAGCATCTACCGGGCGCCGCGGGCGTCTCCAGACGCCATTAATCCCAGACGCTCAGGCGGATTACCGGCCGGGTCACGTGACCCCGGAGCCGCAGCAAAGCATGCTGGGACGGGCTGCTGACGCCACTTCACACACCTGGTCCCAGTCCGAGGCGCACACACACACACACACACACACACAGTCTCGTATTTCTATCCTTGTGGGGACCTTCCATTGACTCCCATTCATGTCTAGCCCCTAACCCTGACCCTTACCCTAACCCTAACCCACACCACAACAAAGCCTAACCCTAAAGAAATGTTTTTGACCTTTTACTTTTTTCAGTAACAACAACATGGTCAAGAAAACACTGTTTCTCCTACTTAGGACCGGAAAAAGGTCCCCACAAGGCACGTCGTTCCACGTTTTGCTATCCTTGTGGGGACATTTGGCCCCAACAAGGATAGAAATACGAGAACACACACACACACACACGCACACACACACACACACACACACACACACGGCTGCTCCGACCGCTGGAGGAGGAGCAGATCCAGATCAAACCAGCAGCTCTGGAGAAGCAATGTCCGAAAACAGAAGGAAGGTAGGCGGGGCTAGACTGTCTACTTCCTGGTTCCTCTAGCCCATCTCTACTTCCTGGTTCTTGTAGCCCGTCTCTACTTCCTGGTTCCTGAGATTTCTTTGGTTGTTGCAGATTTAATGTTTTTGTGATGAAAAATTAAAGGCATTTTGAAAAAGTGGAACTTGTCTTTATTCATGGCTTTATTCAGAGGAAAGTTACAGGAAAGATCCAGAAAAACACGAGAGTTTCAATAAAGGTCCAGAGAAGCAGGACAGGAGGACAGCAGAAGCATCATTATTGGTCCCATGAGAGAGTGAAGGAGTGCCGGGCAGAGCAGCGCCGCCTGCTGGCCGGGGGGAGCAGCGCCGCCTGCTGGCCGGGGGGAGCAGCGCCGCCTGCTGGCCGGGCGGAGCAGCGCCGCCTGCTGGCCGGGCGGAGCAGCGCCGCCTGCTGGCCGGGCGGAGCAGCGCCGCCTGCTGGCCGGGCGGAGCAGCGCCGCCTGCTGGCCGGGCGGAGCAGCGCCGCCTGCTGGCCGGGTGGAGCGCTGCGGTCTACCTGCCCAGCACGGTGGCCAGCAGGGCCATCCGGATGTACATGCCGTTCTCCGCTTGCCGGAAGTACGCCGCCCGGGGGTCCGAGTCCACCTCCACACTGAGACACACACAGGACAGGGTTAGCTTAGCTTAGCGGCGGCGCTAACGGCATGACGTCACTCCGACCGAAACTCCTCAAATCCATCAACTCATCCCGGATCAAAACGATCCCCTTTAATATTTAAGCTGGTTCAGGCTGGTTTAGTCTGGTTCATGCTGGTTTAGGCTGGTTTAGGCTGGTTCAGCCTGGTTTAGTCTGGTTTAGTCTGGTTCAGGTTGGTTCAGTCTGGTTCAGACTGGTTCAGGCTGGTTCAGCCTGGTTTAGTCTGGTTCAGGCTGGTTCAGGCTGATTTAGTCTGGTTTAGTCTGGTTCAGGCTGGTTCAGCCTGGTTTAGTCTGGTTTAGTCTGGTTCAGGCTGGTTTAGTCTGGTTCAGGCTGGTTTAGGCTGGTTTAGGGAGGTTCAGGCTGGTTCAGCCTGGTTTAGTCTGGTTCAGGCTGGTTCAGGCTGATTTAAGCTGATTTAGTGTGGTTCAGGCTGGTTCAAGCTGATTCAGGCTGGTTTAGGGAGGTTCAGGCTGGTTCAGGCTGGTTTAGTGTGGTTTAGGCTGGTTCAAGCTGGTTCAGGCTGGTTTAGGGAGGTTCAGGCTGGTTCAGGCTGGTTTCCATCTGATCACCACTCAGGATCATTTCCTCCAGTCGGAGCCTTGCTGCCTGTCTGTGATTTTGGGTCACCTGACTTCCTGTCCTCGGGTCACCTGACTTCCTGTCCTCGGGTCACCTGACTTCCTGTCCTCGGGTCACCTGACTTCCTGACGGTGGTTTGTCATTCTGGCAAAATGGCAAATCGCTTTCAAACACCTGAAGCAGCAGAAAGACGGAGCCGAGACTGCAGGGAGGGAGTCAGGTGTGTGTGTGTGTGTGTGTGTGTGTGTGTGTGTGTGTGTGTGTGTGTGTGTGTGTGTGTGTGTGTGTGTGTGTGTGTCACCTGATCTCGTTGACCCTGGGCAGTGGGTGCATCACCACCATCTTCTTCTTGGCCGCCGTCATGATGTGCGGCGTGAGAACGAACTGGCCGAAGCTCTGGAACACGGAACACAGGGACGGCTCACTGCGGCTCTCCGGAGACCGTCTCCGTCCCCACCCGAGACCGTCTCCGTACCCACCCGAGACCGTCTCCGTCCCCACCCGAGACCGTGCCCACCCGAGACCGTCTCCGTCCCCAACAGAGACCGTCTCTGTCCCCACCCGAGACCGTCTCTGTCCCCACCCGAGACCGTCTCCGTCCCCACCCGAGACCGTCTCCGTCCCCACCCGAGACTGTCTCCGTCCCCACCCGAGACAGTCCCCACCCGAGACCGTCTCCGTCCGAGACCGTCTCCGTCCGAGACCGTCTCCGTCCGAGACCGTCTCCGTCCCCACCCGAGACCGTCTCCGTCCGAGACCGTCTCCGTCCGAGACCGTCTCCGTCCGAGACCGTCTCCGTCCCCACCCGAGACCGTCTCCGTCCGAGACCGTCTCCGTCTCCACCCGAGACCGTTTCCACCCGAGACCGTCTCCGTCCCCACCAGAGACCGTCACCACCCGAGACCGTCTCCGTCCCCACCCGAGACCGTCTCCGTCCCCACCGGAGACCGTCCCCACCGGAGACCGTCTCCGTCCCCACCGGGAAGCAGAGGAACCCAGGGGAACCCACCGCTCGGTACTCGTCCTCGGAGCCGAAGCGCTCCTTCTGGATCCGGGTCATGTAGAGAACGTCGGTGTCGGGCAGAGCTTCCTCCAGGCTGTCGAACTCCTCCTGCAGAGCAGAGCCGTGAGTCCAGGACCGGGGTCCACCAGAACCACCGGTCCGGGCCCGGGTTCCGGCCGGACCCTCACCTGCTTGATGCCCTTGGACGCCACGTAGCGGATGATGTCATCGGGCATGTGCAGGTTCGGCGGCGCCACGTAGCGCAGGGTGATCCGGTACTGGGTCAGCAGCCGGGCCAGGGAGTGCACGGTGCGGCCGTGCTTCAGGTCGCCCACCATGGTGACCTGCGGGGAGGGGGTCGGGGTGAGGGGTCAGGGGCGGGGTCAGGGGTCAGGGGTCACTGGTGGGGTCGGGCGGGCTCCTCACCGTCATGCCGTTGACCGTCCCCAGCTCCTCCCGGATGGTGAAGACGTCCAGCAGGGCCTGGGTGGGATGCTCCCCGACCCCGTCCCCCGCGTTGATCACCGGCTTACGGCAGTGACGAGACGCCGTCTGCAGAGGTCAGAGGGCAAAGGTCAGGCAACAGAGGTCAGAGGTTAGGCAACAGAGGTCAGGGTACAGGTCATAGGGTAGAGGTCAGAGGGCAGTGACGAGTAGGTGGTAGAGGTCATAGGGTAGAGGTCAAAGGGTAGAGGTCAGAGGGTATAGGTCAAAGTAGAGGTCAAAGGGTAGAGGTCAGGGTAGAGGTCAAAGGGTAGAGGTCAGAGGGCAAAGGTTAGGGGGTAGAGGTCAGAGAGTAGAGGTCAGGGTATAGGTCAAAGGGTAGAGGTCAAGATAGAGGTCAGAGGGTAGAGGTCAGAGTAGAGGTCAAAGGGTAGAGGTCAGGATAGAGGTCAAAGGGTAGAGGTCAGAGGGTACAGGTCATAAGGTAGAAGTCATAGATTAGAGGTCAGAGGGTAGAGGTCAGAGGGTACAGGTTGAGGCCGGCTCCGGGCGCTCACCTCCACGGCGCCGGGCGTCGGGTGGCGCAGCACCAGCACGTCGGCGTAGCCGCTCATGGTCTGCACCGAGTCGGCCAGCGACTCGCCCTTCTGCGCCGAAGACGTGGCGTCGCTGTAGTGCAGCACCGAGCCGCCGAGCCGCTGCATGGCCGCCGCGAACGAGCTGCTGGTGCGCGTGCTCACCTCGTAGAACATGGCCGCCATCACCTTACCCTGCGGGGGGGGGGGGGGGGGGGGGGGGGGGGGGTCAGCAGGGCGGTGTGTCGACAGTCTGCACCTGGCATAGCAGGTTAGCATCTGTCTACACACTGGAGACTGAGGGAGCTAGCTGCTAATGAGGCAGAGCTCAATCTTGGCTAGCATGTAGCATCACTGGTGTATGAGCCTGAAGAACTTTAGCATGTAGCATGTAGCATGTTGCATGTAGCATGTGCAGACTGAATGGAGTGACTGACTGATCCTCCTGCTGTGGTTCTGTTGTGGATCTGGACCAAAACAAGGTCCTGACATTTACGTTACGATAATCTGTCCTGAAACCTGGACTCAAAGACGAGACGAGACGAGACGAAGGACGAACCTTCAGGATGTCCAGACTGCGCTCCTTCTGGACCATCAGACGCAACGTGTGAGCTACGTTGAAGAGGTGAGACATCTGGAGGAGAGAGGAGGATGCTCTATAATCTGTTTCTAGAGGAGGAAGACGCTCTATAATCTGGTTCTAGAGGAGGAAGACGCTCTATAATCTGGTTCTAGAGGAGGAAGACACTCTATAATCTGGTTCTAGAGGAGGAAGACGCTCTATAATCTGGTTCTAGAGGAGGAAGACGCTCTATAATCTGGTTCTAGAGGAGGAAGACACTCTATAATCTGGTTCTAGAGGAGGAAGACGCTCCATAATCTGGCTCTAGAGGAGGAAGACGCTCTATCCCGGTCCTACCTGCTCCTTGCTGAACTGGCTCACGGTGAGGACATGTTGTCCCACCAGCGGGTGCAGCAGGGGGGACATCTGCAGGTGGGGGACCTGTCCGGGGGGAGGAGGTCCAGACTGGGGGGACAGCAGGCGGGACAGAGGAGGGGGGTGTCCGTAACCGTCGGCAACGGCGCCGCTCGGAGGGAGAGAGGCCATGTCTGCAGGGAGGGAAGACAACAGGTCCAGATCCGGGTCCAGATCCAGATCCAGACCGGCTGGTTCTACATCAGGTTCCTTCAGAACCGCCTCAGATGAACCAGATGTGGAACCAGCAGTTACTGATCCAGAACCAGGGCGTGGCGACCCCGAGCAGAGCATGCTGGGAGTGTGGTACCTGGAGGCAGTCCCGGGTCGGAGGAGCGGTGGAAGCGGCGGGGGCTGGCCGCCCGGGATCGAACCGTGGCCTCCCGCGGGGGGGTGGGGCGGCCGTGCTCCGGCGTCTGGAGGGAGACAGCAGGGGTCAAGCAGAGGTCACAGGAGGAGGCGGAGCTTCTGGAGTCAGAGCTACAGCTAGACAAACAGGCTGGAGGGGGCGGGGCTAAACGGAGATGTACTGATTCCTCAGCCAATGAGAGGAGAGGAGCATTAATCCCTCAGCCAATCAGAGAGGAGCTTTATTTTTTTAGGGCTAACAGAGTCAGAATGAAGAACCGGGTTCTGTAACCCGACTAAACCCGTCACGGTTCTGGTTCTGCTGGTTCTGGTTCTGCTGGTTCTGGTACCTTGGGAGGTTCTTTCGGCTCCGGATGAAGAGAACCCGACGACCACGTCTTCACATCCTCCCCGTAACCCGGAGGAACCAGGACCTGGAACACACACACACACACAAATATATATACACACAGAGAGTGAAGGGCCGGTGGGGGCGGGGTCTACTGTCCGTGCTGTGATTGGCCGCCGCTCACCTGTCCGTCGATGTAGGCCACCTCCCCCCTCAGCACCACCCGGCGGACACGACCTTTGACCTTCATCCCCGCGAACGGCGTCCAGCGAGCTTTAGAGAACTGCATGGAGGACGGGACCACCCACTCCTGCTCCAGCTCCACCTGAGGAACACACACACACACACACACACACACACACACACACACACACACACTCAGCTATGGCAGCGCCTGTAGTGGTTAAAGTGGCGTATCCACCCTGTGTGTGTGTATGTGTGTGTGTGTGTGTGTGTGTGTGTGTGTGTGTGTGTGTGTGTGTGTGTGTGTGTGCGTGCGTTAGTGTGTGTGTGTGTACCTCCACGTAGGTGTTGTCCTGTGGCGGTAGGTTGAAGATGCGGCGGGGGTTGTCATGGAGACGGGTGATGATGTCGTCCAGGGTGAGGCGTCCGTCGCTGACGGCGGTGAGCAGCAGCGGCAGCATGGTCTCCAGGCCGGGGAAGCCGGGCGGCGGCCGCTCGCCGCTCTTCTCCTCCAGGGTGTGGGGCGCTGCGGGGGAGGTCAAAGGTCAGCGCTGCTGCCGCCACCACCTCCACCACTGGGGGGGGGGGGGGGGGGGGGGGGGCGGGGGCGGGGCCGCCGAGACTGACCGTGGTCGGTGGCGAAGCAGTCGATGATGTCCAGGTTGTCCCACAGCGCCTCCATGTCCTGCCGGGTCCCCAGCGCCGGACGCACCTCGGCCCGGCCGGCGCCGATGGCCGCTGTGTCCTCGGCGCACAGGAAGAGGTGGTGCGGCGCCACCTCGCACGTCACCTGGATGCCCTTCTGCTTGGCCGCCCGGATGACGGCGATCTGGGGAGGCAGAGGCGGGTGATGGGGCAGGGCCTGCGGGGGCGGGGCCTGCGGGGGCGTGGGGGCGGGGCTTACCTCCTCCTTCCTGGCCACGTGGCAGATGTGCACGGGCCGCTGGTACAGCTGCGCCACCATCAGGATGGCTGCCACCGTCTGCTTCTCGGCGTGAGCCACGATGGGCAGCTGCTTCGGCCACTTCTCGAAGTGCTGCGGAGCAGAGCGCCGTCCGTCAGGGTTCGACCACGGGAGCGAGCCGACCCGCCGACCCCGCTGACTGAGGTCCGGGTCAGCAGGAGCCCTGCTGCTCTCTGAACACCACATCTCATGATTCTGAGACATTTCTCATTATATACTTTTATCTTGAAGTAATTTGGGGCTTTTATCTTGGAGAGGCAGGGCAAGCCGTCGTTCACGCTGAGCAACCCGGAATTATCCATTTGTTTGATTTAAATGTCAATTTAGACAAAAATTTTACTTTTATTTTGAAGGGGCTTGGGGCTCTTATTTTGACAGCCAGGTCTCCACTACTGTACCAAACACCGACATTTGCAATTTTGTTAGGATTTCCGTGTAATTTGTCTTTGAGGGCGACGGTTCTTACTTTGAAGGAGTTTTTTTGCCTTTTATTTTGAAAGCTATGAACTGCTGTGTGTAAAGAGTCACTGAATGAAGGAACTGTCAGAGTTTGATTGCTGCTCTCAGCTGCATGATGTCATCGCTCTACGCCCATATATGGTCATGAGGGTCAGCTGAATGATGACATCGCTCTACGCCCATATATGGTCATGATGGGATGAGCAGCCAGAGTGAGTCAGCAGAAAAACACCGTTTGTCTTCAGGAGACAACTGCTCCCCAATTCATTAACGTTAGGCAAAAGCGAGAAAAAATATCACGTCTGACAGGGAAATTCGTTGTCTTTCAGTCCGTGTGGCTTTCAGAACAGTCAGAGTTTTAGTTCGGACTGTAGAGGTCTCAGTTTGTGAGAAACACGAGATTTCCCCCCTTCGGCTCCATTATAAGTTTAGAGAAAAAAGGCAGAGCCACACCTTTTCTCTCTCACGAAAACGGACATATATCAAGACATTTCCCCACATACGTTACATCATCTTGTTCTGAAAGACCTTGTGACGCTTCACGTGTGCTCGGTTTGTTGTTTCTTGTTTTCCCATGATAGGATGAGGGCAGGAGCAAGGCAGGATTTCACACGACCAACTTTGACGGCTAATAAAATCCACACCGTGTGATTTTGAAAAAGTTGTTCACAACTAGAAGCGTTTCCGGATCGTCCCGCTCTGGACAGAGGGACGAAACCCGGACGGAGCCTACCTCCATCCACAGGGACACGTTGTCCATCTTGAGGGTGGAGAAGGTGTCGTTCAGGTACATCTTCAGGCCGGCGCTCTGGGCGGCGAGCGGCGGCAGCAGGTCGGCGTTGTCGGCGGCGGCGCCCAGGTACAGGGCGTAGTCGCAGCGGCAGCCGGCCCGGGCCAGCTGGGGACGGAGGACCAGACGGAACGTCAGAGACGAGGCCGGGGACCGGGTGGGACCGCACTCGGACCCGGACCCGCCGTACCTTCTGCGCTAGCGCCAGGCTGTCGGCGTCGGTGACGGCCGGCGCCGTGTTGGGCATGGCGCACACCAAGGTCACGCCCCCGGCAAGGGCGGCCGCCGTGCCCGACGCGAAGTCCTCCTTCATGGTGGCGCCTGGCTCCCGCAGGTGGACGTGGACGTCGATCAGACCTGGAACCCAACGGAACTGGCGCAGTCAGAAAATCGACCGCGAGCCACAGACCAGGTTCACTACCGAGTCCTTCAGAGAACCAGAGGCACCGGAGCCAGAACCACAACGGTCATCCTCAGGTCACTTTCACCGGTTCTAGAACAGAGGTCCTCTGGGACCAGTCTGGAACCGGTCCAGGGACCAGTCTGGAACCAGTCTGGAACCACTCCTGGACCAATCTGAAGTCCGTGAGGAGTTAAGTCGGTTAAGCCAATAACAACTGAGAAGAGATCAGAGACTACTGAACAGGAGACTATAGACCAGGACCAGGAATGTATGGACCAAGACCAGAACCAGGACCAAAAGAGTGTGGAACAGGACACTATGGACTGATACCAGGACCAGAACCTTATGCACTAGAACCAGGACCAAGACTAGAGTTTGGAACATCTACAGGACCATTGAACCTGATGGTTCTCCCAAAGTTCCACCTTGAACATGGTGGTTTCAGGTTTCAGTGGTTCCCAGAACCGTCACCGTGGCAACGAACCCTTAAACAACAAGCCCTGTTCTCGCTTGAAAACAAGTCAAACTTTTCCAAAACAAAAATGAAACAAATGAGGAAAAGTTCAGACCGGTTCCACTCACCGGGCAGCCGGACCAGCGTCTGAGACGTCATGCTGTCCACGTGCGTCTTCACGGGGGGGAAGCGTCCAATCTGGCGCAGCGCCTGCAACACACCAAGCTTCCTATCACTCCACCTAGATGATATGGCGGTGGAGAGGCAAAGTAAGGCGAGGTGAGGCAAGGTAAGGCGAGGCAAGGCAAGGTAATGTGAGGCAAGGCAAGGCAAGGTGAGGCAAGGTGAGGCGAGGTGAGGCGGGGTGAGGCAAGGTAAGGCGAGGCAAGGATAAGGTAAGGCAAGGCAAGGTAAGGTGAGGCAAGGTAAGGCGAGGCAAGGCAAGGTAATGTGAGGCAAGGCAAGGCAAGGTGAGGCAAGGTGAGGCGAGGTGAGGCGAGGTGAGGCAAGGTAAGGCGAGGCAAGGTTAAGGTAAGGCGAGGCAAGGTAAGGCGAGGCAAGGTGAGGCAAGGCAAGGTGAGGCAAGGATAAGGTAAGGCGAGGCAATGTAAAGTGAGGCAGGCCAAGGCAAGGTGAGGTGAGGTAAGGCAAGGTGAGGCGAGGCAAGGATAAGGTAAGGTGAGGCAAGGTAAAGTGAGGCAAGGCGAGGCGAGGCAAGGATAAGGTAAGGCGAGGCAAGGTAAGGTGAAGTAAGGCGAGGCAAGGTAAGGTGAGGCAAGGTAAGGCGAGGCGAGGCAAGATGAGGTAATGTGAGGCGAGGCAAGGCAAGGCGAGGTGAGGTAAGGCAAGGTGAGGCGAAGCAAGGCAAGGTGAGGCGAGGCGAGGTGAGGCGAGGAAAGGCAAGGCGAGGCAAGGATAAGGTAAGGCGAGGCAAGGTAAAGTGAGGCAAGGTAAGGCGAGGTGAGGCGAGGCGAGGAGAGGCAAGGCGAGGCAAGGATAAGGTTAATCAAGGCAAGGTAAGGTGAGGCAAGGTAAGGCGAGGCGAGGCAAGGTAAGGTAAGGCGAGGCAAGGTAAGGCGATGCATGGCAAGGTGAGGTAATGTGAGGCAAGCTGAGGTGAGGTAAGGCAAGGTGAGGCAAGGCAAGGTGAGGCAAGGCAAGGCAAGGTGAGGCAAGGTGAGGCGAGGCAAGGTAAGGTAATGTGGGGTGAGGCAAGGCAAGGTGAGGTGAGGTAAGGCAAGGTGAGGTGAGGTAGTGTGAGACGTGGCAAGGCGAGGCGAGGCGAGGCAAGGCAAGGCGAGGCAAGGATAAGGTAAGGCGAGGCAAGGATAAGGTAAGGCGAGGCAAGGTAAAGTGAGGCAAGGTAAGGCGAGGCGAGGCAAGGTAAGGTAAGACGAGGCAAGGTAAGGTGAGGCAAGGCAAGGCAAGGTGAAGTGAGGCAAGGCAAGGTGAAGCGAGGTAAGGCAAGGTGAGGCAAGGCAAGGCAAGGTGCGGCGAGGCAAGGCGAGGCAAGGACAAGGTAAGGCAAGGCAAGGTAGGGCGAGGCGAGGTGAGGCGAGGCAAGGCAAGGCAAGGATAAGGTAAGGCGAGGCAAGGTAAGGTGAGGCAAGGTAAGGTAAGGCGAGGCGAGGCAAGGTAAGGTAAGGCAAGGTAAGGTAAGGCGAGGCAAGTCGAAGCAAAGCGAGGCGGTCGGTGGCGAGATGAGCCACGGTAAGGCAAGGCAGACCGCGACGAAATGACACAAGGCGAGGCAAGAAAAGGTGAGGCAAGGCGAGGCGGGTGGCGGTGAGATGAGGCAAGGCAACGCGAGGCAGACTGCGACGAAGTGAGACAAGTCAAGGAAAGGCAAGGTGAGGCAAGGCAAGGTAAGGTGAGGCAAGGTAAGGCGAGGCAAGGCAAGGCGAGGCAAGGCGAGGTGAGGCGAGGCAAGGCGAGGCAAGGATAAGGTTAATCGAGGCAAGGTAAGGTGAGGCAAGGTAAGGCGAGGCGATGCAAGGTAAGGTAAGGCGATGCAAGGTAAGGTGATGCATGGCAAGGTGAGGTAATGTGAGGCAAGGCAAGGTGAGGTGAGGTAAGGCAAGGTGAGGTGAGGTAGTGTGAGGCAAGGCAAGGCAACGTGAGGCAAGGCAAGGTGAGGCGAGGCGAGGCAAGGTAAGGTAAGGCGAGGCAAGGTAAGGTGAGGTAATGTGAGGCGAGGCAAGGCAAGGTGAGGTGAGGGAATGTGAGGCGAGGCAAGGCAAGGTGAGGCAAGGCAAGGCAAGGGAAGGTGAGGCGAGGTGAGGCGAGGTGAGGCGAGGTGAGGCGAGGCAAGGCGAGGTGAGGCGAGGCGAGGCAAGGCAAGGCAAGGATAAGGCAAGTCGAAGCAAGGCGAGGCGGGCGGTGGCGAGATGAGCCAAGGTAAGGCAAGGCAGACCGCGACGAAATGATGCAAGGCGAGGCGGATGGCGGTGAGATGAGGCAAGGCAACGCGAGGCAGACTGCGACGAAGTGAGACAAGTCAAGGAAAGGCAAGGTGAGGCAAGGCGAGGCGGATGGCGGTGAGATGAGGTGAGGCAACGTGGATGGCAGCGAGGCGAGGCTGACAACACGGCGGCGCTCACCTGCACGAAGAGCTTGGTGCACTTTATATCAATGATGAGCGGAACGGAGTAGTCCACCGCCAGCCGCCGGGTCCGGTAGCCCTTGGTGACGAAGGAGGACAGGCGGCGCCCGCCGCTGTTCCTCATGGACAGGTTGATCACCAGGTCGAAGCGGTTCTCCTCCAGGTAGTTCATGATGCTGCGCTGCTTCTCCTTGGTGGAACACTCTCCGTCCTCCTCGAACGGCCAGTCCACGGCGGTCACCTGCAACGCAGCGCGGAGCCGGGTCACCGCGCGGCAGCGAGCTTCCACATCGAGGACGACGCTCACGTGACGGAGAACCTCCGCCTGCGGACGTGGTGCTCACCGACACGCCGTGCTCCGTGTAGAAGTCGGCGGTTCCCACGCTGGCGTACAGGTCGTAGCCCATGGCCTCCAGAGCCTGGACCGTGGGCAGCAGCTCGCTTTTGTTCTGCCGAGACCGATGGAGAACGTCAGCAGGAGAACCGGAGAGTCCGGGACCGGGCGGAACCCGGAGCAGCGCGGTTCCGTACCTTGTAGCTGCCGATGGACAGCAGGATGTTCTTCTTGGGGATCTTGAATCCGGTGGACAGCATGGCCTTGAGGTAGGCCTCGTACCGGTTCTCGCCGAAGCACGCCACCTCGCCGGTGCTCGTCATCTCCACGCCCAAAACCACGTCGGCGCCGGCCAGCCGCGAGAAGGAGAACTGCGGAACCTGCAGGACGGGAGACGGTGAACCGGACCGCCGCCGGTAGAGGTATATGAATTCCGTTTTATTTTTTTCCCAATTCCGTTTAATTTATTAACAAATTCCGTTTTAATATTTCTGAATTTGGTATTTTGATTTTTATGCTCATTTTTACCATAAAAAAAGTGTCTGGTGAGTGGAAATGAATAAATGTCCACAATTTAACAGGATATGAAATGGTCCATTTAATGTTTAAAGTGCTGCAACAAAGAAATACTTTTCAGTTAGTCGCAGGTGTCTCTGTGAGTCCGGTCCACGGTACATTGACAGCATTTACTAAACAGCTTCTCCCCTGAGGCGTAGAAGTCGTGTTCTGTTCTGCTCTGTATTTAGCGCTTAGCGTGGAGTTTCGGAACTTTCTTGAACGTGTGAGAGGGGAGGGAGCAGCTCGCTTGGACATCGTGTTGTTGCGTCGCGTCTCGTCGCGGCGGGAACGCGCGTTCCCATTGGTTTTCAATTGTATTTTGACACAAAATCGCGGAAAGCGTTTGGCGTTGTGAACGCAGCGTTAGCATGTTAGCAGCGCTGTGGAAGTGACGTACACGTTGCAGCAGCTCGGGCGGCACCCCCGCATGTTTGCTTTGCACTATAAGGTTCCACTTTCTCCCGAAAACTGGATTTCAGGCCAGATTAGGGCCAATTCTGCAATATTCCGCGTTTTATTCCACTTTCGTTTTTATTGGTCATTTCTGCGATTCCGTCCGTGATTCCGTTAACACGGATTTCATACAGCTCTACGCCGGGCCGGGCCGGCCGCGGGGTTCCGGGCCTCACCTTCACTCCCACGATGCCTTTCCCCCTCATGAGGCCCACGGGCTCCACCTCCTCGCCCATGATGGCCCGCGTCGCCACGGCGACCAGGTCCACTCCCAGGGTCTTGGACACGAAGGGGAACGAGCGCGAGACGCGCACGTTGCACTCGATCACCTTCAGCTGGTCGTCCTGCGGCGGCGGAACCAGACAGTCTGAGGCTTTGGTTCCAGGTGTCCAGAACCGGAACCGGGCCGGAGAACCGGGCCGGGGCCTACCTTGGCGATGAGCTGCAGGTTGAAGGGCCCGGTGACCTGCAGCTCCTGGCCGATGGCGTGCACGATGGTCCTGATGCGGTCCATGGTCTTCTGATTCAGGTCCTGGGGCGGGGTCACCAGTGTGGCGTCGCCCGAGTGAACGCCGGCGTTCTCCACGTGTTCTGACACGGCGATGGCCACCACCACGCCGTCGCACGCCACCGCGTCCACGTCGATCTCCTGCGGACAGAACGGGTCAGAACGGTTCTCTAGCAGAACGCTTCAGCGCAGGTTCCATCAAGACCAAGTCTAGAGGAACTCAGAGGAGAGAACCTGCAGGACCTCAGTCTGATCCTCAGGTCTCCACGTTCCAGAGCAGAGCTGTGCTCTGGAGCAGGGGTCGGCAACTCTTGGCATCAACACCGGGCACGTTTACACAACGGCTGACAGGGCAGAGCGGACGTGTCATAAACACCGAGTGGATCGGCTTCACTCGGAGCCGACTGTATTTCGGAGTCGGCTGTACGAGGCGGTCTACACCGATCCACAATCCGCTCCGTGTCTCATATAAACACCGCCTGACAGCGGAGCAGAAAAAAACGAGGGATTATTTGTTCCGCGCATGCGCGCCCCCGTCCGTAGTGACGTACGCAGGAAACGGGAAGCAGGACAGTCAAAACCAGCAGAAGAACGGCGGCGGTTGAAAAACACTTTTTTAAAAAAAACCCTGACAGAAAAAACACTGGAGAGGAGAGATGGAAGCAAATCACGCAACAGCGAGTTGTATAAAGAGCTCCGTAGCAGAATACGAGCATCGCCGGCTGGTGTAATGGATTAACTGGTTCCCGTGTTAACAAGTGACGGCGGAGGTCTGTGTGAACACCTGCTGATTACAGCAGCTGTTAAAGACTCACAAAAGATTTTAAACGAATACACTCACTACAACTGTCGATAACCGACGTTCACCAGAACGACTACAAGTCTCAGTCTATTGGTCACAAGTTAACACGGGCACCAGTTAATTCAAAACATCGGCATGCAGCGCACAAAGCACAAAGTCTATGAAGCACTTTTTGGAGTTAATAACAGAAACAAATATCTTTAAAGATATGACTGCATGTGCTTTATCTGAATGGAGTAACTTTCCAGGTATGTTGGAAATCTTTTTGTATTTTGTGTTAACTTGTGTTTTAGTTGATAATGGCACACACTGATGACAACATTTTAAACTGGCACTCCATGACAGAAAGGTTGCCGACCCCTGCTCTGGAGCGCCGCGTTGCTCTGGAGCGCCACGTTGCTCTGGAGCACCGCGTTGCTGTGGAGCGCCGCGCCGCGTTGCTGTGGAGCGCCGCGTTGCTGTGGAGCACCGCGTTGCTCTGGAGCGCCGCGTTGCTCTAGAGCGCCGCGTTGCTGTGGAGCGCCGCGTTGCTGTGGAGCGCCGCGTTGCTGTGGAGCGCCGCGTTGCTGTGGAGCGCCGCGTTGCTCTGGAGCGCCGCGTTGCTGTGGAGCGCCGCGTTGCTCTGGAGCACCGCATTGCTCTAGAGCGCCGCGTTGCTCTGGAGCACCGCGTTGCTCTGGAGCGCCACGTTGCTCTGGAGCACCGCATTGCTCTGGAGCGCCACGTTGCTCTGGAGCGCCGCGTTGCTCTGGAGCGCCACGTTGCTCTGGAGCACCGCGTTGCTGTGGAGCGCCGCGCCGCGTTGCTGTGGAGCGCCGCGTTGCTGTGGAGCGCCGCGTTGCTGTGGAGCGCCGCGTTGCTGTGGAGCGCCGCGTTGCTCTGGAGCGCCGCGTTGCTCTGGAGCGCCGCGTTGCTGTGGAGCGCCGCGTTGCTCTGGAGCACCGCATTGCTCTAGAGCGTCGCGTTGCTCTGGAGCGCCGCGTTGCTGTGGAGCGCCGCGTTGCTCTAGAGTGCCGCGTTGCTCTGGAGCCTCGTGTTTCTCGCTCATGTACAGTTCTGCAGATGACTGTTCTGTTTTCGTTGCTCCGATAGAACCGACCAGCAGAACCGTCCCAGCTGCTCTCGGGTGGCAGAATGGTTCCACCCACCTTGGCCTCCTGGATGAACTTGGAGATGACCACCGGGTGTTCTCTGGAGACCGCCACGGCGTTGCTCAGGAACTTCTCCAGGTCGCCGTCGCCGTAGGCCACGTTCATTGCGGCGCCGCTGAGGACGTAGGACGGCCGCACCAGGCAGGGGTAGCCCACCTTCTCGCAGAACTTCACCGCCGACTGCGGGGGAACGCGCAGGACGTCACGGCGCCGCGTCCGGAGGTTCTCCGGAGAACCCCCGGACGCGGCGCCGGCCCACCTCGGTCTCGGACAGCTCCTTCCACTGCGGCTGGCTGATGCCGATGGTGTCCAGCATCCGGGAGAACTTGAAGCGGTTCTCGGCGCAGTCGATGAACTCGGGCGAGGTTCCCAGGATGCGGCACTGCTGGCGGTGCAGCGCCATGGCGATGTTGTTGGGCAGCTGGCCGCCCATGGACAGGATGACGCCCTCCGGGTTCTCCCGCTCGTAGATGTCCATCACCACCTGGAACAGGGACAGTGCCGGAGGACGGGAACCGGGACACCGGAACCAGGACCCGCTATCGGGCCCAGTCAGCCCTGTTCCTCCTCCAGACCCCTCTAAAACCACCGGTTCCTCCTCTAGACCCCTCTAGAACCGCCGGTCCCTCTTCCAGACCCCTGTAGAACCGACGGCCCCTCCTCCAGACCCCTCTAGAACCGACTCACCTCGAAGGAGATCTCGTCGAAGTAGAGCCGGTCACACATGTCGTAGTCGGTGCTGACGGTCTCGGGGTTGTAGTTCACCATGATGGTCTTGTAGCCCATCTGCAGGAAGGAACCCAAGACAGCCGTGTGGTGAGAACCGGCGCCCCGCGGACCTCGTGACCCCGCCCTCCCGTGACTCGCCTTGCGCAGCTCCGTGATGCAGCCCACGGCGCACCAGTCGAACTCCACGCTGCTGCCGATGCGGTAGACGCCGGAGCCGATCACCATGACGTGCGGCTCGCCGAAGCCCAGGTCGTCCTCGGCGCCGTGGTACGTCAGGTACAGGTAGTTGGTCTGGGCCGGCCACTCGGCCGCCACCGTGTCGATCTGCTTCACCGCCGGCAGAATGGACCAATCCCGGCGCAGCTTCCGGACCGCCAGCTCTGTGCTGCCCACGGCGAGGGGAGGTGGGTCAACGGCAGAACCGCAGAACCGCGGCGGCGCGCCCGGCGGAGAACTCACCTCTGGACCGCCAGAGCGATCTGCTTGTCAGAGAAGCCCAGCTGTTTGGCCTTCAGCATCACCTCTGGAGGCATGGCGCTCTCGTCCTGCAGGGCAGACGCCGCTTAGCTAGCCCTTTAGCCTGTTAGCCTGCCTGGTTCTGGCTCTGGTTAGCTAACTGCCTCGCCGGTTAGCCTGTTAGGTAACAGTCTCATGACGGTTCTGGTTAGCTAGCTGCTCAGCCAGTGAGCCTGTAAACAGTCTTATGACGGTTCGCTAACGGATTCGTGACGGCTCTAGTTTCTAGTTAGCTAGCTACTCAGCCGGTCAACAGTCTCATGATTGCTCTCCGTTAGCTAGCTGCTCAGATGGTGAGCCTGTTAGCTAACGGTCTGGTGCAGGCTCTGGCTAGCTAGTTGTTCAGCCGGTTAGCCTGTTAGCTAATGGTCTGGTTCTGGCTCTGGTTAACTAGCTTCCAAGCCAGTTAGACTGTTACCTAACAGTCTCATGGTGGCTCTGGTTAGCTAGCTGGTCAGATGGTGAGCCTGTTAGCTAACGGCGTGGCGCCGGCTCCAGCTGGCCTGCTAGCTCACCTGGTTGAAGGTCTCCAGCAGCCTCTCGTGGTCGGCGATGTTCTTCATCTTGTGCAGGAACCAGCGGTCGATCTTGGTCAGCTGGTACAGCTTCTCCACCGTGTAGCCGGACCGCAGCGCCGCCGCCAGCACGAAGATCCGCTTGTCGGTGGGGGTCTGCAGCTCCTGGGGGGCCAGAGGGGGACGACTCAGGGGGAGGAACCCACCCAGTGGTCCTGATGGAGAACTCCAGACCACATTCTCAAAATCAGGGTCCGGTTTGGGACCTAAGACGCTCTGGTCTTGGTCCCAGTCTCTGAACTCTCTGCAAGTCTTGACTACATATCTCAACTGATCCAGTCCAGTGATCAGGACCGGCTCCAGACTGGTGCAAACCAGTCCAGACTGGTCCAGCTGACAGGTTTTTGGTTTCAGGTCAGACCAGATTATGACTTCAAAGATCTGAGAACATTTTAAACAACTTCCACTGTTCTAGAACATTTCCAACCTTCAGAACCAGAAATCCTGACGGGAAAACATCCAGCTGTTCCCTAAACCCACCCACATCTGTTCCAGCTGTTCCCTAACCCCCCCCACATCTCATCAACCTGTTCCCTCAACCCCCATCTCTTCCAGCTGTTCCCTAAGCCCCCATCTCTTCCAGCTGTTCCCCCAACCCCGAATCTATCCCAGCTGTTCCCTGAACCCCCTACATGTCTTCCATCTGTTCCCTCAACCCCCCATCTCTTCCAGGTGTTCCCTAAACCCCCCACATCTCTTCCAGCTGTTCCCTCAACCCCCATCTCTCCCAGCTGTTCCCTCAACCCCCCACATCTCTTCCAGCTGTTCCCTCAACCCCCATCTCTCCCAGCTGTTCCCTCAACCCCCCACATGTCTTCCAGCTGTTCCCTCAACCCCCCACGTCTTCCAGCTGTTCCCTCAACCCCCCACATGTCTTCCAGCTGTTCCCTCAACCCCCCACATGTCTTCCAGCTGTTCCCTCAACCCCCCACATGTCTTCCAGCTGTTCCCTCAACCCCCCACATCTCTTCCAGCTGTTCCCTCAACCCCCCACGTCTTCCAGCTGTTCCCTCAACCCCCCACATCTCTTCCAGCTGTTCCCTCAACCCCCACATGTCTTCCAGCTGTTCCCTCAACCCCCACATCTCTTCTAGCTGTTCCCTCAACCCCCACATCTCTTCCAGCTGTTCCCTAAACCCCCCACATCTCTTCCAGCTGTTCCCTCAACCTCCCACACCTCTTCCAGCTGTTCCCTAAACCCCCCACATCTCTTCCAGCTGTTCCCTCAACCTCCCACACCTCTTCCAGCTGTTCCCTAAACCCCCCACATCTCTTCCAGCTGTTCCCTCAACCCCCATCTCTCCCAGCTGTTCCCTCAACCCCCCACATCTCTTCCAGCTGTTCCCTCAACCCCCATCTCTCCCAGCTGTTCCCTCAACCCCCCACATGTCTTCCAGCTGTTCCCTCAACCCCCCACGTCTTCCAGCTGTTCCCTCAACCCCCCACATGTCTTCCAGCTGTTCCCTCAACCCCCCACATGTCTTCCAGCTGTTCCCTCAACCCCCCACATGTCTTCCAGCTGTTCCCTCAACCCCCCACATCTCTTCCAGCTGTTCCCTCAACCCCCCACGTCTTCCAGCTGTTCCCTCAACCCCCCACATCTCTTCCAGCTGTTCCCTCAACCCCCACATGTCTTCCAGCTGTTCCCTCAACCCCCACATCTCTTCTAGCTGTTCCCTCAACCCCCACATCTCTTCCAGCTGTTCCCTAAACCCCCCACATCTCTTCCAGCTGTTCCCTCAACCTCCCACACCTCTTCCAGCTGTTCCCTAAACCCCCCACATCTCTTCCAGCTGTTCCCTCAACCTCCCACACCTCTTCCAGCTGTTCCCTAAACCCCCCACATCTCTTCCAGCGGGGACGAGGCTTCACCTGTTCCGACACGGGTTTGATGGTGTGGTCGAAGCCGACGCAGTTCTCGTCCACCATGCGGAGAGCTTTCTGGAAGGCTTCCTCGAAGCTCCGCCCGATCGCCATCACCTCGCCTGGAGGACGGACAGGAGTCAGGGGGGACGGGGGGGACAGGGGGACGGGGGATGGGGGGGCGGAGCAGCTCCTCTCACCAACGCTCTTCATGGAGCTCCCGATGTGGGTGGACACCCTCAGGAACTTGCTCAGGTCCCATCGGGGAACCTTCACCACGCAGTAGTCCAGGCTGGGCTCGAAGTTCGCCGTGGTGGAGCCGGTGACCGAGTTCCTGGAGACACGGGGAGAAGGACACTGTGGTCAGGGACAGGGACGGGACAGGGACAGAGGGACGGCAGAGGGACAGCAGAGGGACGTACCTCAGCTCAAGTAGAGGGACGGTAGAGAGACGGTAAAGACAGACGGATGACAGAGGGACAGAGGGACGGCAGAGGGACAGCAGGGGGACAGAGGGACGGCAGGGGGACAGCAGGGGGACAGAGGGACGGCAGGGGGACAGCAGGGGGACAGAAGGACGTACCTGAGCTCTGGCAGGGGGATTCCCAGACCCAGCTTTGCCGCCACGTAGGCCAGAGGGAAGCCGGTGGCTTTGGAGGCCAGAGCGGAACTCCTGGACAGACGGGCGTTGACCTCGATGATGTAGTACTGCAGGACAGGGGGCGGGGTTTAGAGGAGGGCGGGGCCAGAGGGGGCGGGGCCAGAGGGGGCGGGGGACTGGACTCACCTGGTCCGACTCCGGGTTCAGGGCGTACTGGATGTTGCACTCTCCCACGATGCCGAGGTGGCGGATGACCTTGATGGCGGTGCGGCGCAGCAGGTGGTACTCGTGGTCGTTCAGGGTCTGGCTGGGGGCCACCACGATGGACTCCCCGGTGTGGATCCCCAGGGGGTCCACGTTCTCCATGTTACACACCTGGGGGGGAGGTGGGAGGGGGCTCAATCAGACCCTGACCCTGGTATCGGACCAGACCTTGGTATCAGATCAATACCTGGCCCTGGTACTGGACTGACACCTGGCCCTGGTATCTGACGACTCATGACCCTGGCATAAGACCTGACCCTGGAATCAGTTCACCGCCGGCGCAGACTCACGGTGATGCAGTTGTCGTAGGCGTCTCGGACCACTTCGTACTCGATCTCCTTCCAGCCCTTCAGGGACTTGTCCACCAGGACCTGGGAGGTGTGGGCGAACGCCGCCGTCGCCAGCGCCGTCAGCTCCTCCCGGCTGTTGGCGAAGCCGGAGCCCAGACCGCCCAGGGCGAAGGCGGACCGGACCAGGACCGGGTAGCCCAGGCGCTCGGCGGCTGCCACCGCCTGGGACAGAGAGACCACCATCAGACCCGGGTACCAGACCCGACGGGGACCGGGGCCGGGGATGGGCTCACCTGCTCCACCGACAGCGCCGCCTCACTGGGCGCCACGTGCTCGCCGATCTCCTCCATCTTCTCCACGAAGACCTTGCGGTCCTCCGTCATCTCGATGGAGGACACCGGCGTCCCCAGGACCCGGACCCCGTACTTGTCCAGGACCCCCATCTTGGTCAGCTCCACGCCGCAGTTGAGCGCCGTCTGGCCGCCGAACGTCAGCAGGACGCCGTCGGGACGCTCGTTCTTGATGACCTGCACCACGTAGTCCGGCGTGATGGGCAGGAAGTAGACCTTGTCCGCCAGACCCTTGGAGGTCTGCACCGTGGCGATGTTGGGGTTGATCAGGACCGTCTGGATATTCTCCTCCTTCAGGGCCTTGATGGCCTGCGGACCAGACGGAACGCTTTACTGGAGGAGACCGGCCCAGTATCGGGGACCCGGTCCGGGTTCTCCCACTCTGACCCACCTGTGACCCCGAGTAGTCGAACTCCCCGGCCTGGCCGATGGACAGACCTCCAGAACCCAGGATCAGGACCTTCCGGGGCCGCCGGACCTCTGAGGGCCGAGGGGAGGCGGGGAACGTCAGGTGGTCCGTCAGACGCTGCTTCACTGCAGGGAGGGAGGTGGTTCAGCTCCGGCAACTCAACCGGTGATGAACCGGCAACTCAACCGGCGATGAACTGGCAACTCAACCAGACTACTCAATCGGTGACTCAACCGGCGATGAACCGGCAACTCAACCAGACTACTCAATCGGTGACTCAACCGGCGACTCGACTGGCGACTTGACCTGTGATCAACCGGCGACCATCTCCTTCCGACGGTCCAAAGAAGCGTCGCACTAGCCAGGAGCACCCTCCCAATGGCCGCTAGCCCCCGCCCCCCCCTCCGGGCGTGCTCCCCCCGGGCAAACTTTTTTCCTGCAGGAAACCCTGACCAGTATCCGTATCGGTACAGCCTTACAAGAAATGTAACCATTACCTGAACCAGCAGACTGAGAACCGTCCCTCAGTGGTCTAACTGCTCTGAGCTACGCTACATGCTACATGCTAAAGAGCTTCAGGCTCACAAAGCAGTGACGCTACATGCTACGCGCTAAAGAGCTTCAGGCTCACAAAGCAGTGACGCTACATGCTACATGCTAAAGGGCTTCAGGCTCACTCAGCAGTGATGCTACATGCTACGTGCTACATGCTAAAGGGTTTCAGGCTCACTCAGCAGTGATGCTACATGCTACATGCTAAAGGGCTTCAGGCTCACTCAGCAGTGATGCTACATGCTACATGCTACATGCTAAAGGGCTTCAGGCTCACTCAGCAGTGATGCTATATGCTACATGCTAGCGAGCTGATGGCGGTGGGAGGAACTCACTGGACTGCGTCAGGGTTCCGTCTCGGTGTTCCCTCACCGTGTCGAGGAACACGTCGAACAGGCCCACCAGGTCCGTGGGGCCGGCCATGTGCTCCGGGTGGAACTGAACGCTGGAAGAACCGAGAACAGGTCACCGTCACTCAGCCGAGAACCGTCAGAACCCGAGAACCCTCATCGGTGAGAACACTGGAGATGACGCAACGCCAAGCGAGAACCAGAAACCTCTGTTCTGATTCAGTCCTCGGAGAACATCACCGTCTGAATCAAGCTAACATCGCCCGGTTGGCGGACAGCCAGAGTGGACCGGTTCTAGAACCGGCCGGGTTCCAGGTACCTGAAGAGCGGTTTGGACAGCCAGAGTGGACCGGTTCTAGAACCGGCCGGGTTCCGGGTACCTGAAGAGCGGCTTGGACAGCCAGAGTGGACCGGTTCTAGAACCGGCCGGGTTCCAGGTACCTGAAGAGCGGCTTGGACAGCCAGAGTGGACCGGTTCTAGAACCGGCCGGGTTCCAGGTACCTGAAGAGCGGCTTGGACTGGTGCACGATGCCCTCGTTGGTCTGGTCGTTGGCGTTGGTGAAGAGAACGCTCCAGTCCGGCGGCAGCGTTCCGGCGTCGACGGCGAAGCCGTGGTTCTGGCTGGTGATGAAGCAGCGGCCGGTTCCGTGGTGGAGGCACGGCTGGTTGTGGCCCCGGTTCCCGTACCTGAGACAGAGACCAGGACCCTGCAGAACCAGCTGGAGCACGGGTTCTCAACTGGCGGGTCCGAGAACTGCTATTAGGGGTTCTGAACCTGCTTTCAGAGGGTTCTGGACCTGCTTTCAGAGGGTTCTGGGCCTGCCTTGGGGGATTCTGGACCTGCTTTCAGAGGGTTCTGGACCTGCTTTCAGAGGGTTCTGGGCCTGCCTTGGGGGGTTCTGGACCTGCTTTCAGGGGATTCTGGACCTGCTTTCAGAGGGTTCTGGACCTGCTTTCAGAGGGTTCTGACCTGCTTTCTGAGGGTTCTGGACCTGCTTTCAGGGGGTTCTGGACCTGCTTTCAGAGGGTTCTGGACCTGCTTTCAGGGGATTCTGGACCTGCTTTCAGAGGGTTCTGGACCTGCTTTCAGAGGGTTCTGGACCTGCTTTCTGAGGGTTCTGGACCTGCTTTCAGGGGGTTCTGGACCTGCTTTCAGAGGGTTCTGGGCCTGCCTTGGGGGGTTCTGGACCTGCTTTCAGGGGATTCTGGACCTGCTTTCAGAGGGTTCTGGACCTGCTTTCAGAGGGTTCTGGACCTGCTTTCAGAGGGTTCTGGACCTGCTTTCAGGGGGTTCTGGACCTGCTTTCAGAGGGTTCTGGACCTGCTTTCAGGGGATTCTGGACCTGCTTTCAGAGGGTTCTGGACTTGCTTTCAGAGGGTTCTGGACCTGCTCTCTGAGGGTTCTGGACCTGCTTTCAGAGGGTTCTGGACCTGCTTTCAGGGGATTCTGGACCTGCTTTCAGAGGGTTCTGGACCTGCTTTCAGAGGGTTCTGGACCTGCTTTCAGAGGGTTCTGGGCCTGCCTTGGGGGGTTCTGGACCTGCTTTCAGAGGTTCTGGACCTGCTTTCAGACGGGGACCTCAGAGCAGACTGTAGAGGTCTGGGTTCCTCCGGTTCCTCTCTGGTGAATCCGTCACTCTGGGATCGGCTGCTGGGTCTGTTTAAGGAACCTGATCCTGGATCAGTTTCACCTGCTGGATGGATCCTGTGTTCTCATCCTGGTCCTCAGGACCCCAGGGGTTCTGGATTGGATGAGCCTGGATCAGTTACTGATCCTGGATTAGTTAATCCTGAACCCTCTGATTCTGGATTAGATGAGCCTGGATTAGTTACTGATCCCGGATCATTGAATCCTGCTTCTGAGCAACAGAGCCCTGCTGGAAACTGGTTTCAAACCTGGTCTTAACCTGATCCTGGCTCCAGTACAGTCCAGACGCAGCCCAGTCTGGTCTTCCTCCAGACCCAGACCCGGTTCGGTCCGGTCCGCCTCCAGACCCGGACCCAGAGCCGGTCCGGTCCGGTCCAGACCTGGTCCGGTCCGGTCTGCCTCCACACCCGGATCGGGTCCAGTGCAGACCTGGATCCGGTCCGGTGCAGACCCGGTCCGGTCCAGTCTGGGTCGCACTTACTTCATCTTGTAGGTCTTGGCCCCGATCAGCAGGGCCAGCAGCTGGTGGCCCAGGCAGATCCCGAACACCGGCTTGGGGTTCTCCACGCAGACCACGGCCCGCAGGTTCTCGATGGTGGTCTGGCAGAACCGGGGGTCTCCAGGTCCGTTACTGATGAACAGACCGTCGAAGTCTGGAAGAGAGGGAACAGGATGGGGGCGGGGCTTAAGGAGCAGGAAGTCAACAGACATCGTCTGATCCAGACCTGGCTCTAGACCGGGTCCAGACCTGGTCCTGGGCCCGGGCGGATGGGGGACTGACCATTGGGGTCCAGCGGGTGGTCCCAGGGCAGCACGGTGACGCGGGCCCCCCTCTGGGCCAGGCAGCGGATCTGGTTGAACTTGATGCCGCAGTCCACCACGGTGATCCGGACTCCGCCACTCGGGTTGAAGACTCTGGGCTCCTGGACGGAAACCGACCAATCAGGAGCCACGCTAACAAGCTAGCTGCTAACAAGCTAGTTGCTCCAACATCTTCACCCGGAACCAGGTGACCGACCAATAAGAACCATTTTTTCAGGCTCACCATTCTGATTAGTGAGCCTGAAACTGATAGCATGTAGCATCATTAGCATGTAGCATCTCTGGAGTGTGAGCCTGACACTGTTAGCATGTAGCATCTCTGGAGTGTGAGCCTGACACTGTTAGCATGTAGCATCTCTGGAGTGTGAGCCTGACACTGTTAGCATGTAGCATGGTTACCTTCATGGAGACCTCCTGGACCAGGTTCCTCTGGTCCGGGTTCTCGAAGGGGACGTCATCTGAGGGGGTCTGGTCCAGGACCAGCTTCCCCAGCATGGTCCCCTTCTCCCGGATCTTCTTGGTGAGACGCCGCGTGTCCACACCTGAAAGACATCGGTCCACTGAGGACACCTGTGTTTCCATGACAACGCCTTGAAAACCACGTCTGTTCCCATGGAAACGGCATAACGGCTGACCGGGATGAGGCCCGGGTGAGAGGACCGTCTGACTCAGGGTCAGAACGTCCCACCAGAACCAGAACCAACCACCCGGTCCCGTGTCAAACCGTCCGGGGAGCAGAACCCTGAGGTTCCGGACCTTGCAGACCCGGGACGCCGTGCTCCTGCAGCCACTGGTCCAGGGACTTGGCGGCGCTCCAGTGGCTGGGACGCTCCGTCAGCTCTCCGACGATCAGCGCCGCGGCGTGGATCCGCGACGACTCGAACCACTGAGCAAGGCGGGCAGAGAGCGGGTCAGTCCACAGAGTCCCGGCGCCCGGAACGTTCCCCGCGGTCCGCGGTTCTCACCCGGCTCAGGCCGAAGGGTCCCTCCTCGTCCCCCGGAACGCCGTAGTTCCCCACCAGCGGGTAGGTGAGCGTCAGCAGCTGGCGGCGGTACGACGGGTCGCTCAGCGCCTCGGGGTACCCCACCATCCCCGTCTGGAACACTGACAGAACCCAGAACCACACACTGAGAACACTGACAGAACCCAGAACCAGAACAACACTGACAGAACCCCACAGAACCACAACACTGAGAACCCCGTGACAACAGAGCAGAACCCAGAACACAGAGAGAAAAGGACGGAACCACAAGGTTCTGCAGTACGCCCCGCCCCCATCCACCACACACACACACACACACACACACACACACACACACACACACACACACACACACACACACACAGAGGAGCTCCTCCTGATCTGAGACCAGCTGATGGAATCCACACGTTTCCTGGAGACCTGAGTGATCCTGATCTGATCTGATGACTCCACATCAGATTCAACACACACACACAGCTGACGTTTGATGGTGTGTGTGTGTGTGTGTGTGTGTGTGCGCGCTCCGGGCCTCCGTCCTCCGCCTGCAGCCAACATGCGGCTCGCGGACTCACCCACTTCCCCGGACACGGACACGTGGGCCCCGAACGGGCGGCCCCGGAACGAGCTGCCGTCCTCCAGGATGAGCGTGGCCATGGTGCGGGAGATGCGGGGCTGCGCGCGGGAAACCGGCAGATAGAAAAAAAAAAACAAAAACAAAACAAAAAACAAACAAACACGGAAGAGTCGGGCGGCTGCGGGGCACGTGGCGCGTGGCGCGGGCTCCGGGAGCGGGAGAACGACAACACGGATTCACGCACGCCGCCAGAAGCGTGGAAGTGTGACGTCAGCGTGGGCTCGTAATGGCACTCGTAACTTCCGATGAAGAATTTCAAAATAAGAGTCCCGCAGACCCGCGAGGGGGAAATGAAAAGGCCTGGTCCGCCTGGAGAGACTTTTATTTTGTAAAACCAGATAAATACACGAGAATGAGCTGTGTGTGTGTGTGTGTGTGTGTGTGTGTGTGTGTGTGTGTGTGTGTGTGTGTGTGTGTGTGTGTGTGTGTGTGTGTGTGTGTGTGTTCTTGTACATACCCAAAAGTAAGGACCAAAGGACCAAAATTCGTTTTTCACCAACAGAGTGAGGACATTGTTCCAGAGTGAGGACATTGTTCCAGAGTGAGGACATTGTTGCCGGTCCTCACTTTTCGACAGGCTTTTTTTTGGCCTTTCAGAGGTTCAGACTTGGTTTTTGATTTTGGTTACAATCAGGTTTAGGTCAGGTTTAGGGTCTGGGTCAGGGATGGTGAGGGTTCAGGGCTGGAAATGCATTATGTCAATGAGTGTCCTCACAACGATATAAGTACAAACGTGTGTGTGTGTGTGTGTGTGTGTGTGTGTGTGTTTCTGAAAAGCAGTGAAACAGGTCTGAGACTGAAACACGTTCGGTGAAAAATCACAAACAGACAAACGAAAGACGGAGCGAGGCGGGAAAAGTTTCCAGAACATTTCAAAACAATCCTGAACTTTCTGAGTTATGCTGCCAACAAACAAACAAACAAACAAACAAACAAACAAACAAACCCAGAGAAAAGCAGAGAGGGAGAGTGTGTGTGTGTGTGTGTGTGTGTTTTTGACCCAGTTCTGCTGCTGGAGTTTGTGATGTGTTTAAGGACAATCGGTGAAGTGAACACTCACCATGTAGGGCCCCTCTGGAGGCTACAGGGCCCCTCTGGCCCCCCCAGTCCAGGTCCCCCAGTCCAGGTCCCCCCAGTCCAGGTCCCCCAGTCCAGGTCCCCCAGTCCAGGTCCCCCCAGTCCAGGTCCCCCAGTCCAGGTCCCCCAGTCCAGGTCCCCCCAGTCCAGGTCCTCCAGTCCAGGCCCTCCAGTCCAGGTCCCCCAGTCCAGGTCCCCCCAGTCCAGGTCCTCCAGTCCAGGCCCTCCAGTCCAGGTCCCCCAGTCCAGGTCCTCCAGTCCAGGTCCTCCAGTAGAGGTCCCCCAGTCCAGGTCCCCCAGTCCAGGTCCTCCAGTCCAGGTCCCCCAGTCCAGGTCCTCCAGTCCCGGCCCCCCAGCTGAAGATTAACCGTCTCATCGATCGGGGGACTGACTCAGTCGGGGGTCAGAGGTCAGAGGAGTTTGACCCGCCGCTCCATCAATGATTGACGGACGGACGAGTCGTCCCCCGGCGGCGTCCCCAGCCGGGAATCAAACCAGAGACACCATGAGGCTGGACGCCGCCGTCCTGCTGCTGGGAGCGCTGGCCTGCACCGGTGAGAGCCATACGGAGACAAGCTGTCCTCCAGGCTGACCTGGGGACGGAGACTGAGGACGGAGACAGACACTGAGGACAGGGACTGAGGACAGAGACTGAGACTGAGACAGAGACAGACACTGAGGACGGCTCGGAGTGGCACACTGTCCTGGGACATTCCTGATGTCTTCTGTTAGAGACGAGACGAGACGAGACGAGACAGTGAGAGACAGGACAGGTTTCAGTATCTTGTGTTTCGTGGTTTTGTTGCTGGTTGTCTGGTTTTCCTGTAGATTTTGAGTGTAGTTTTTTCTGTTGTGGTGTTCTCTGGTTGTTGTGTGTAGTTGTTGTGTTGCTCTGTTCTCTGGTTGTTGTGTAGTTGTTGGGTTGTGTTGTTCTGTGCGGTTGTTGCGTTGTGTTGTTCTGTGTGGTTGTTGTTGTGTAGTTGTTGCGTTGTGTTGTTCTGTGCGGTTGTTGTTGTGTAGCTGTTGCGTTGTGTTGTTCTGTGCGGTTGTTGTTGTTGTGTAGTTGTTGCGTTGTGTTGTTCTGTGCGGTTGTTGTTGTGTAGTTGTTGCGTTGTGTTGGTCTGTGTTATCGTTGTTGTGTAGTTGTTGCGTTGTGTTGTTCTGTGCGGTTGTTGTTGTGTAGTTGTTGCGTTGTGTTGTTCTGTGCGGTTGTTGTTGTGTAGCTGTTGCGTTGTGTTGTTCTGTGCGGTTGTTGTTGTGTAGCTGTTGCGTTGTGTTGTTGTGTGCGGTTGTGCGTCGGATGTTTGCGGACCCTGCCGTCTGGCGCTGGGGTTCTCCGGGTCTTTCCGGGAATGTAAACATGGCCTTGTTGGCTCGCTGTTGCATAAACGTTCCGACTGATGGACTCAAACACGGAGTCCAGAGAACGCCGCGGAACGGGAACTTTTCCCAGCATGCATCGCTTCCTCACAGCAGAGGAATCTCTTCCTGATCACTTCTGAAGTCGCGGTTCTACAGCTTCAGTCCGTCGGTTCTAGAGAACGTTAAAGTCAGAGAACACGTGCAAGTTGTAGAAAGTTCTGCAGAAGCAGTGAGAGGTGGAGAACGTGGTGGGAGGTGGAGAACGTGGTGGAGAACGTGGTGGGAGGTGGAGAACGTGTCACAGCTGTAAATGTGTCCGAGTTCTAGAAGGTCGTTTTGGACAAAGGTTCTTTGATCTCACAGCCTGAACCGGTTCTGAGTTGACAAGAGGATGGACAGCTTCTAAATAATAACCATGATGATGTCACTTCCTGTTTGCTGGTAATGCAGTCACTCCATGTTTGGACTGATGACAACTGATGACATCACTTCCTGTTTTCTAGTAAAGGTGTCAGTTCCTGTTTGAGTAAAGTGATGATGTCACCTCCTGTTTGAGCAAAGTGATGATGTCACCTCCTGTTTGAAGTGACGATGTCACTCCCTGTTTTGAGTAAGGCGATGACATCATTTCCTGTTTCTGGGTGCAGTCGGCGGTCTGGACGTGGACGGCTACACGAAAACGGAGGGAGCCTGGGTTCTGTCTCTCAACAAGCGGCTGTACACCGTCGACACGGCGGCCGAGTGCGCCGCCAAGTGCGACGTGGAGACGTCCTTCACGTGCAGGTGAGGCGGAACGCGTCACATTCCCACATCACGTTCCCACATCACGTTCCCACATCACGTTCCCACATCACGTTCTCCTGGAGGCCTGACGCCGCGCTCCCTCTCCGCAGGGCCTTCATCTACATCGAGAAGGACCAGGAGTGCTGGACCGCCGCCGCCAACTCCAAGTCCGAGTCCGTCCTGCGCCGAGCGAGCACCGTGCTGTACGAGAAGAACGGTGAGACGGCAGAACCGGCGAGAACCGCTGGAGCTAGAACAGATAGAACTAGAACTGCTGGAGCGAGAACAGCTGGGGCTACAACAGCTGGAGCTAAAACAGATAGAACTCGAACAGCTGGAGCTAAAACCACTGGAACTAGAACAGCTGGAACTAGAACAGCTGGAACTAGAACAGCTGGAGCTAGAACAGCTGGAGCTAGAACAGCTGGAGCCAGCCTCAGAAGACGGCTGGTGACGTTCTGTGTTCTGTGTTCCGCTCCAGACTATCTTCTGGAGTGTGTGAACGGAGTGGGAACCGACTACAGAGGAACCAAAACCAAAACCAAATCAGGGAAAGTGTGTCAGAGGTGGGAGTCGAAGTACCCCCACAGACCCAAGTAGGTCCCCCACACTCACACACACACATACACACACACACTGACACACTGACAGCGAGATGACTGTGTGTGTGTGTGTGTGTGTGTGTTCCTGCAGCATCACTCCGCAGACACACCCCCGGGCCGACCTGGAGTCCAACTTCTGCAGGAACCCTGACGGAGACGCTGGAGGCCCCTGGTGCTACACCACCGACCCCAACACCCGCTGGGAGCACTGCAACGTGGCCAGCTGCACTGGTGTGTGTGTGTGTGTGTGTGTGTGTGTTCTCGTATTTCTATCCTAGTTGGGGCCAAATGTCCCCACAAGGATAGCAAAACGTGGAACGACGTGCCTTGTGGGGACCTTTTTCCGGTCCTAAGTAGGAGAAACAGTGTTTTCTTGACCATGTTGTTGTTACTGAAAAAAGTAAAAGTGCAAAAACATTTCTTTAGGGTTAGGCTTTGTTGTGGTGTGGGTTAGGGTTAGGGTAAGGGTCAGGGTTAGGGGCTAGACATGAATGGGAGTCAATGGACGGTCCCCACAAGGATAGAAATACGAGACTGTGCGTGTGTGTGTGTGTGTGTGTGTGTGTGCATGTGTGTGTGTGTGTGTGTGTGTGTGTGTGTGTGGTTCTCATGCTTGTCCACTCACTGGTGCTGTTGTTTGTTTTGGTGACAAATCACTGGAGAACCGTCCTGCTCCTGCAGAACCCAGATCCAGGACGTTCCGGTTCTCCCCCTGGTCTGACACACCTGGATGCAGGAACCGGCTCGTCTCTGGGTGCTGGGTTCTGGGTTCTGGGTTCTGGGTTCTGGATTCTGTTCGGTTCTCTGAGATGACCGGATCATCAGATTCAGGGTTGAAGCAGGGAGGGAACCTGCTGGACAGGACCAGGACTGGACAGCCGTGCTCTGAACATTAACAATGGGAGGACCAGGACCAGAACCAGGACCAGGACTAGGAGAATATGGACGGGGACTAGGACCAGGACTGGGACAAGAACCAGGACCAGGTGAATATGGACCAGGATCAGAACCAGGACCAGGACCAGGACCTCAACCAGGAAAATATGGACTGGACACCAGGACCAGGACTGGGACCATGACCAGAGTTTTAGAAGTGTCTCATGGTCTCTGTTTCCATGGAGACCCAGCTGGAGTGTTTCCTTCCCTGTCAGCGGACGAGTGTGACTGTTGTTCCTGCTGTCACCTCCAGCGGCTGTATTTCAGTGTTGACAGTGTTGTTGATGCTGTCACCTCTCCAGCGGCTGTACTTCAGTGTTGACGGTGTTGTTGTTGTTGTTGCTGCTGTCACCTCCAGCGGCTGTACTTCAGTGTTGACGGTGTCGTTGTTGTTGCTGCTGTCACCTCTCCAGCGGCTGTACTTCGGTGTTGACGGTGTTGTTGTTGTTGCTGCTGTCACCTCCAGCGGCTGTACTTCAGTGTTGACAGTGCTGTTGTTGTTGCTGCTGTCACCTCTCCAGCAGCTGTACTTCAGTGTTGACGGTGTTGTTGTTGTTGCTGCTGTCACCTCCAGCGGCTGTACTTCAGTGTTGACGGTGTTGTTGTTCCTCTCAGAGGACTGTATCCAGTGCAGTGGGGAGGACTACAGGGGGAGGGCATCCACCACCGAGAACGGCTTCACCTGCCAGCGCTGGGACTCCCAGAAGCCCCACAACCACGGCTACAACCCCGGAGCGTGAGAGCTTCTGTCGGGGGGGGGGGGGGGGGCATCAGGGGGCGGGGCTAACTGACCGGATGCTGTTCTCCACAGGCTGCCAGAAAAGTTCCTGGAGGAGAACTACTGCAGGAACCCGGACGGAGACCCAAGACCCTGGTGCTTCACCACCAGTTCGTCCAAACGCTGGGACTTCTGCTCCATCCCCCGCTGCTGTGAGACATAGAGCATCTTCCCCCCGGACCGCAGAGGATAGAGCATCTTCCTCCTTTAGCATCAGATTACAGAGCATCTTCCTCTTCTGATATCAGATTATAGAGCATCTTCCTCCTCCAACATCCAGATTATAGAGCATCTTCCTCCTCCAACATCCAGATTATAGAGCATCTTCCTCCTCTGATATCAGATTATAGAGCATCTTCCTCCTCGAGCATCAGATTATAGAGCATCTTCCTCCTCTGATATCCGATTATAGAGCATCTTCCTCCTCTGACATCAGATTATAGAGCATCTTCCTCCTCTAGCATCACATTATAGAGCATCTTCCTCCTCTAGCATCAGATTATAGAGCATCTTCCTCCTCTAGCATCAGATTATAGAGCATCTTCCTCCTCTGATATCCGATTATAGAGCATCTTCCTCCTCTGACATTAGATTATAGAGCATCTTCCTCCTCGAGCATCAGATTATCGAGCATCTTCCTCCTCTGATATCCGATTATAGAGCATCTTCCTCCTCTGACATCAGATTATAGAGCATCTTCCTCCTCTAGCATCACATTATACACTGCAAAAAAGGATAACCTAAATACAAGATATCAACACTAAATTAAAGAAAAATACTCTTAAAACTAGTGAAATTATCTGTCCATGCAGCAAGTGAATTTTACTTAAAACGAGATCTTGATATAAGAATATTGAACCAAGAAATAAGTCTCTGTATCTGAAATTTATCTTAAATCAAGTGAGATGAGACATTTTGACTGATAACAAGACTTTTGAACTTGGTAAGATTTTGAATTTTTGCAGTTTTTGCAGTGTAGAGCATCTTCCTCCTCTAGCATCACATTATAGAGCATCTTCCTCCTCCAGCATCAGATTATAGAGCATCTTCCTCCTCTAGCATCAGATTATAGAGCATCTTCCTCCTCTGATATCAGATTATAGAGCATCTTCCTCCTCCAACATCCAGATTATAGAGCATCTTCCTCCTCTGATATCAGATTATAGAGCCTCTTCCTCCTCTGATATCAGATTATAGAGCATCTTCCTCCTCTGACATCAGATTATAGAGCATCTTCCTCCTCTAGCATCACATTATAGAGCATCTTCCTCCTCTAGCATCAGATTATAGAGCATCTTCCTCCTCTAGCATCAGATTATAGAGCATCTTCCTCCTCTGATATCAGATTATAGAGCATCTTCCTCCTCCAACATCCAGATTATAGAGCATCTTCCTCCTCTGATATCAGATTATAGAGCATCTTCCTCCTCTGATATCAGATTATAGAGCATCTTCCTCCTCTGACATCAGATTATAGAGCATCTTCCTCCTCGAGCATCAGATTATCGAGCATCTTCCTCCTCTGATATCCGATTATAGAGCATCTTCCTCCTCTGACATCAGATTATAGAGCATCTTCCTCCTCTAGCATCACATTATAGAGCATCTTCCTCCTCTAGCATCACATTATAGAGCATCTTCCTCCTCTAGCATCAGATTATAGAGCATCTTCCTCCTCTAGCATCAGATTATAGAGCATCTTCCTCCTCTGATATCAGATTATAGAGCATCTTCCTCCTCCAACATCCAGATTATAGAGCATCTTCCTCCTCTGATATCAGATTATAGAGCCTCTTCCTCCTCTGATATCAGATTATAGAGCATCTTCCTCCTCGAGCATCAGATTATAGAGCATCTTCCTCCTCTAGCATCAGATTATAGACCATCTTCCTCCTCTAGCATCAGATTATAGAGCATCTTCCTCCTCTGATATCAGATTATAGAGCATCTTCCTCCTCTGATATCAGATTATAGAGCCTCTTCCTCTTCTTACATCAGATTATAGAGCATCTTCCTCCTCCAATATCCAGATTATAAAGCATCCTCCTCCTCTGATATCAGATTATAGAGCATCTTCCTCTTCTTACATCAGATTATAGAGCATCTTCCTCCTCTGATAACAGATTATAGAGCATCTTCCTCCTCTGATATCAGATTATAGAGCATCTTCCTCCTCTGATATCAGATTATAGAGCATCTTCCTCCTCTGATATCAGATTATAGAGCATCTTCCTCCTCTGACATCAGATTATAGAGCATCTTCCTCCTCGAGCATCAGATTATCGAGCATCTTCCTCCTCTGATATCCGATTATAGAGCATCTTCCTCCTCTGACATCAGATTATAGAGCATCTTCCTCCTCTAGCATCACATTATAGAGCATCTTCCTCCTCTAGCATCACATTATAGAGCATCTTCCTCCTCTAGCATCAGATTATAGAGCATCTTCCTCCTCTAGCATCAGATTATAGAGCATCTTCCTCCTCTGATATCAGATTATAGAGCATCTTCCTCCTCCAACATCCAGATTATAGAGCATCTTCCTCCTCTGATATCAGATTATAGAGCCTCTTCCTCCTCTGATATCAGATTATAGAGCATCTTCCTCCTCGAGCATCAGATTATAGAGCATCTTCCTCCTCTAGCATCAGATTATAGACCATCTTCCTCCTCTAGCATCAGATTATAGAGCATCTTCCTCCTCTGATATCAGATTATAGAGCATCTTCCTCCTCTGATATCAGATTATAGAGCCTCTTCCTCTTCTTACATCAGATTATAGAGCATCTTCCTCCTCCAATATCCAGATTATAAAGCATCCTCCTCCTCTGATATCAGATTATAGAGCATCTTCCTCTTCTTACATCAGATTATAGAGCATCTTCCTCCTCTGATAACAGATTATAGAGCATCTTCCTCCTCTGATATCAGATTATAGAGCATCTTCCTCCTCTGATATCAGATTATAGAGCATCTTCCTCTTCTTACATCAGATTATAGAGCATCTTCCTCCTCGAGCATCAGATTACAGAGCATCTTCCTCCTCTATAGAACTGTGGGATGTAACGGGTTTGTATTTCAGCGTCGGAGCCTCCCACCATCGTCCCGGAGCTGAGCTGCATCACCGGAGAAGGCGGGGCTTACCGGGGAACCATCGCCGTGACGGAGTCCGGGAAGACGTGTCAGAGCTGGTCGGCTCAGTCGCCGCACAAACACAACCGCACGCCCGACAACTACCCCTGCAAGTAGGAGTCCGCCGGCGGCCAGCGGAGAACGTTCTGCTGGCGATCCGAGTGACGGAACCACGGTTCTCTGTGCCGTTCCTCCAGGGGCCTGGAGAACAACTACTGCCGGAACCCCGACAACGAGAGGATGCCCTGGTGCTACACCACCGACCCCGAGACCCGCTGGGAGTACTGCAGCGTGCCGCGCTGCGGGGATTCTCCGGCACCAGGTACCCCCAGAACCCCCCCCCCCCCCCCCCCCCTCCTGAACCCCATCAGGACCCCACCAGAACCCCACCTGAACCCATGCTACCTGAACCCCATCAGGACCCCACCAGATCCCCACCTGAAGCCATGCTACCTGAACCCCATCAGGACCCCACCAGAACCCCACCTGAACCCATGCTACCTGAACCCCATCCCGTCAGAACCCCATCCGAACCCCAGCCCCGCCTGCACCCTACTCCATCTGAACCCCACCTGAACCCCACCCCACTACTACCTGATCCTGACAGAACCTCACTCAGACCCGCTCGGTCAGCTTCTGAACAGAATCCAAAAGGTTCTGGCGGGTTCTGGTCCTTGACCCTCAGGTTAACAGGGTACAGGGAACCTTCAGAATTTCCAGTGTTTTGGCCACGCCCACAGAAGTGCAGCAGCCAATCAGATTGCAGAGCATCTCCTTTAAAAGAGGGCGGGGCTTGCTGCTGCTGCAGAGTCCCGTTTGAGAGAAAACTCTGGAAATGAGATTTTGAATTCTGAGGTGCGCCGTGTCTCTGCAGACGAGCCGGTGATCCCCCCCGATGAGGATGACTGTTACCACGGCAACGGCGCAGACTACCATGGCATCACCTCAGAGACCATCAGCGGCAAGAAGTGCCAGATGTGGAACTCCATGACTCCTCACAGACACAACAAGACGCCGGAGAACTTCCCCTTAGCGTCAGTGTCTACATGATAGAGCATCTTCCTCCTCTAACCTCAGATTATAGAGCATCTTCCTCCTCTAACCTCAGATTATAGAGCATCTTCCTCCTCTAACCTCAGATTATAGAGCATCTTCCTCCTCTAACCTCAGATTGTAGAGCATCTTCCTCCTGTAATCCAGATTACAGTTAGTTACTTTGTGATTTGCATCACCTGGTTCTGTGCTGACGTTCCTGTTCCTCGTTGACAGAGACCTGAAGCGGAACCACTGCAGGAACCCTGACGGGGACCGGTCCCCCTGGTGCTACACCATGGACCCCAAGGTCCGCTGGGAGTACTGTAGCCTGGAGAAATGTGCCCCCAAAGAGCCGCCCAGCAGCGCCCCCAAGCCCCAGCCGCCCGCCAGCGCCACCCAGGCCCCGCCCCCCAGGGGTGAGTCCGCCCGGTGGAACCAGAGCTTGGTTCCACGGCAACGTCTAAAAAAATGCTCTGGCTCCGTCACTATGGAAACGGGACAAACCAAACAATTCAGAAACTCATGCTAAAGAGCTTCAGGCTCACACACCAGTGATGCTACATGCTACATGCTAAAGAGTGTCAGGCTCACACACCAGTGATGCTACATGCTACATGCTACATGCTAAAGAGTGTCAGGCTCACACACCAGTGATGCTACATGCTACATGCTACATGCTAAAGAGTGTCAGGCTCACACACCAGTGATGCTACATGCTAAAGAGTGTTAGGCTAAATCACCACTGATGCTACGTGCTACGTGCTACATGCTAAAGAGTCTCAGTGTATGTTACATCATAGGAACAACCTGAAAATTCAGTTTATAGAAACTGAAACTGGTTCTGGTTGATGGAGTTGTTTTCTCAGAGGTTCCGTCTCGCTTCCGTCTCGGTTCCGTTGCAGACTGTAAGGTGGGGAACGGAGCGACGTACCGCGGCCCGACCTCCATCACCAGCCTGGGCGTGACCTGCCAGGCCTGGAGCGCCCAGAGTCCTCACCAGCACAACAGCTTCACGCCACAGAGCCACCCGGACAAGGGCCTGGAGGGGAACGTGAGTCCCGCCCGGACCCGGAACCTGGAACACGGAACCCAGACAGCCTTTACCGAGAACCCTGCTTAGCTGAGCTTCTCTTCACACCTAAACATCTGCTACTCCTCAGCTGTCTGAACCGGCAGAACAGAACAGACCCAGAACCTTTGTGACAGAAGAGAGGCAGAACGTGTGGAACCGGCTTGTTGTTCTGTGTGTGACGTTCCGTCTGTTCTGCAGAGCTGCAGGAACCCGGACAACGACGTCAACGGACCGTGGTGCTACACCACCGACCGCGACAAGAAGTGGGACTACTGCAGCATCCCCGACTGCGGTACGTTTCCATGGCAACCGCCTCCAGACACAACACAGCCGCTTCACGTTTCCACAGCAACCGCCTCCAGAAACAACACAGCCGCTTCACGTTTCCCCGGCAACCGCCTCCAGACACAACACAGCCGCTTCACGTTTCCACGGCAACCGCCTCCAGACACAACACAGCCGCTTCAGGTTTCAATGGAAACACTTTGGATTGATGGTTTCACAATGTTACACACACACACACACACACACACACACACACACACACACACACACACACACACACACACACATGTTGGGTTTCCCACTCTTTAGGGGACATTCCATTGACTCCCATTCATTTCTAGCCCCTAACCCTGACCCTAACCCTGACCCTAACCCACACCAAAACAAAGCGTAGCCCCAAAGAAATGTTTTTGCACTTTTACTTTTTTCAGTAACAACAACATGGTCAAGAAAACGCTGTTTCCCCTCATGGGGACCCAAGAAATGTCCCCACAAATGACATTGTGCCTGGTTTTCCTATGTTGTGGGGACATTTTGTCCCCATGACCATACGAAAACCCGCACACACGCAGTGAAATGTGTGCAGTGAAATAAGATGAATTCCTAATCAGATGAATTCCGTTCTCAGTTCTGGTTCTTGATGTTCTGGTTCTGTTTTCTCGCTGTGAAGATTGTAACAGTTCTGAAGGTTCTGTTGTTCTGAAGGTTCTAGATGTTCTGGCTTCGTTCTTTTGTTGTAAATGTTGTGAAGGTTCCAGATCTTCTGGCTCTGATTTGTTGTTCTAACAGTTCTGTCTTTTTTCTTTTCTGAGGGTTCTAAATGTTCTGTTCCTCTGAAGGTTCTGCATGTTCTGGCCCTGCTGTGTTCTTACAAGGTTCTGGCTGTGTTCTGTTGTCAGTTTCTTCCTCTCCAGTGGGAACCAACTGTGGAACCCCGGCGGTCCGACCCAAGCGCTGCTTCGGGCGGATCGTTGGCGGCTGCGTGTCTAAAGCTCACTCCTGGCCCTGGCAGATCAGCCTGAGAACCAGGTCAGTGCAGGAACCAGGATTTAGAACCTTCTCCTCTCCTCTGATGCTTCATCTGAAGTGAATTTGACACGATCGACCGACCGACCGACCGACCGACCGACCGAACGACCGACCGAACGACCGACCGACTGAACCAGCGATCTACTGACCAAACAACAAAACCAGCGACTGAACTAACAACCATCAACTGAGAAACTCAACGACCACCGAACCACTGAATGGCTGACTGTCCGGAAAAACAACGATCACCTGATCAAAAAGATGACAACACAACCAACCGACCAACCAACCGACCAACCGACCAACCAGCTGACGAAGCAGCCAACCAACCAACCGACCAACCAACCAACCAACCAACCGACCAACCAACCAACCAACCAATCAGCCAACAAACCAAATAAACCAACCAACCATCCAACCAACCATCCAGCCAACAATTGACTCAACCAACCAACCAACCAACCAACAATTGACTCAACCAACCAACCAACCAACAATTGACTCAACCAACCAACCAACAATTGACTCAACCAACCAACCAACCAACCAACCAATCAATGAATAAACCAACCAACCAACCAACCAACCAACCAACGATAGACCCAATCAGCCAATCAACCAATGATCAACCAAAAAGTTAATCCACTGAACAAACGATCCTACACATGATGAAATGCACCTGTGTGTGTGTGTGTGTGTGTGTGTGTGTGTGTGTCTTGCAGTTCAGGGATCCATTTCTGCGGTGGGACTCTGATCCACCCTCAGTGGGTGGTCACGGCGGCTCACTGCCTGGAGAGGTGGGTACCTCCACACTTCCTCCAGGTTAATGCTAATGCTAACGCTAACGCTGCTGCACAGCCGCTATATTGGCCCCACTAACGGCGGCCATGTTGGCCCCGCTAACGGCCACCATGTTGGTTGTGCTAACGGCGGCTATGTTGGCCCCGCTAACGGCGGTCATGTTGGCCCCATTAACAGCGGCCATGTTGGCCGTGCTAACGGCCACCATGTTGGTTGTGCTAACGGCGGCTATGTTGGCCCCACTAACGGCGGCCATGTTGGCCCCGCTAACGGCCACCATGTTGGTCGTGCTAACGGCGGCCATGTTGGCCCCGCTAACGGCGGCCATGTTGGCCCCGCTAACGGCCACCATGTTGGTCGTGCTAACGGCGGCCATGTTGGCCCCGCTAACGGCGGTCATGTTGGCCCCATTAACAGCGGCCATGTTGGCCGTGCTAACGTTCTCCTCTGCAGGTCCATGCGTCCGGCGGCCTACAAGGTGGTTCTGGGGATCCACAGCGAGCGGGGAACCGAGTCGTCCAAGCAGGAGAGGAACCTGGAGAAGATGGTTCTGGGACCCAACAGAGCCGACATCGCTCTGCTCAAACTGAGCAGGTCAGAACACCCAGCTGCAGGGAACCAGCCCGGTTCTACCTGGCTGGTTCTACCTGACTAGTTCTACCTGACTGGTTCTACCTGACTGGTTCTACCTGACTGGTTCTACCTGACTGGTTCTGCGTGACTGGCTTGGTTCTACCTGACAGAACTAGCTCTACCTGACAGGAATGGTTCTACCTGGTAGACCTGGTTCTACCTGACTGGTTCTACCTGGTAGACCTGGTTCTACCTGACTGGTTCTACCTGGTAGACCTGGTTCTACCTGACTGGTTCTACCTGACTGGTTCTACCTGGTAGACCTGGTTCTACCTGACTGGTTCTACCTGGTAGACCTGGTTCTACCTGGTTCTCCCACACAGAAATGACAAAAACTGAACATCGAGAACATTTCAAATATGAAACTGATGGAAACTGAAAATATGTTTATTGAAGCTGTGTTGAACACAATGATTCGTGTGTGTGTGTGTGTGTGTGTGTGTGTGTGTGTGTGTGTGTGTGTGTGTGTGGTTGTGTGTTTGTGTGTTTCAGACCTGTCACCATCAATGACAAGGTTCTACCTGCGTGTCTTCCGGAGAAAGACTTTGTGGTTCCGAGTGGAACCGAGTGCTACGTGACTGGATGGGGGGAGACTCAGGGTGAGGGGGGGGGGGGGGGGCTCAGGGTGCTGCTAATGCTAGCGCTAGCATCAGCGTGGTGCTGACTGTGATGGTTCTACAGGTACCGGAGGCGACGGCGTCCTGAAGGAAGCTGGGTTCCCCGTTATCGAGAACAAGATCTGCAACCGACCATCGTACCTGAACGACCGAGTCAAAGACCACGAGATGTGTGCCGGAAACATCGAGGGGGGGACCGACAGCTGCCAGGTACCGGGGGGGAGGGGGGGACCGACAGCTGCCAGGTACCGGGGGGGAGGGGGGGGGGGTGCAGCTGCCAGGTACCGAGGGGGGGGCAGCTGCCAGGTACGGTGCCAGGTACTGAGGGAGGGACAGCTGGTTACCATGGTTACAGAGTGGCGTCCTGTGGTGACGGTTCTCGTACTGTTCTAATACTCCGACTTCATGGATTTTTCTCTTTGTTAAGAAATAGCGTTTGTCAGTTACACTGAGCACAGATCTGGTTGCCATGGTTACATACTTTGTTGTTTTTGTCTCTGAGCCGTGCGGCGTGTTGCCATGGTAACCCGTCCTTCTGTTTCTGCCCCCCCCCCCTCCCCCACCCGGCAGGGCGACAGTGGCGGGCCCCTGGTCTGCAACTCCCAGAACCGTTTCGTGCTGCAGGGCGTCACCTCCTGGGGTCTGGGCTGCGCCAACGCCATGAAGCCCGGCGTCTACGCTCGCGTGTCCAAGTTCGTCGACTGGATCGACCAGACCATCAAGGCCAACTAGAGTCTGGGAGGCGGCGGTGGCGGTGGCCCCGTCAGCCGGACGTCCAGCCGCCGTCTGTTTTTGTGTGGGGTTTAAAAACAAGAGGAAAGGTTGAAATGTTTGATTTTATGAGAATAAATGAGTAAAGCGTCAAGCTGCTGTCTCCTCGTCTGTCGGAGAATGTTTCAGCGGGTCTCTTGTCCCCTGGTCCTCCTGGTCTCTGGTCCCCTGGTCCTCCTGGTCTCTGGTCCCCTGGTCCTCCTGGTCTCTGGTCCCCTGGGCCTCCTGGTCTCTGGTCCCCTGGTCCTCCTGGTCTCTGGTCCCCTGGGCCTCCTGGTCTCTGGTCCCCTGGTCCTCCAGGTCTCTGGTCCCCTGGGCCTCTGAGTCTCTGGTCCCCTGGTCCTCCAGGTCTCTGGTAACCTGGTCTCTGGTCCCCTGGTCTTCCGGGTGGTCCAGCCGTCTCCTGAAGGAAGAGCAGTGAGAAGCTGCTGTCTCTCATGTCTCCTCTTCTCAGCTCAGTCCCCGTTTCCATGACGATTCAAGACAAAGCGCCTTGATTCATATCAGGAGTCGGTTCCTCTCTAAACTCACTGATCTGAAGAAGAACTGATGGAAAGTCACTGGACCAGAACCAGAACCAGGACCAGGAGGAGATGGACTGGACAATGTGTGGGGAGCAGTGGAAGAAAACCTGGACTGGTCTGGAGCAGAATAAATCTCCATGGTAACTGGTGTTAATCTCAGGTTCCTCTATCTTACTTCAGAGCAACTGGATCCTGGATTAGTTCATCCAGGATCACCAAGATATCCTGACTTAATCCCTGATCTTGGTTTTGCGCAACAGGCCGTAGGACCAGGACTAGAAGCAGGACCAGGACTAGAAGCAGGACCAGGACCAGGCTAACGTTAAGGCAGTGTTCTCTGTCTCAGCTGGATTAGCACGACTGGTCTCATGCTAACAGTTAGCTTACCTGTTCTCGTCCATCCCCCCCCCCCCCTCCCCCGTAGAGCTGTCTGACTGTTGTAATCCTGAGCTAACTCCGGACACAACACAGAACATGTCCCGCTATATGTAGCATTAGCATGAATCAGCATTAAGCTGCATTATCATATGATTAGCAGTGAGTAGCAGTTAGCTTCTGGATCTGAGAGCTGTCTGTGTGATACCACTTTGTCTCCTGCATTCCGGTTGTAGAGGATCTTCCTCCTCCAGGTTCTTCTCACCGGTCAGGGAACTCGATGTCGTCGATGGTTTCGGGCAGAGGGAGTCCTTTAGTCTCAGGCAGGAGGAGAACCAAAGCTCCGGCGAGCAGCGCCACCACGCCTGAGGAGGCAACCGGCACAACGCTGGGTTCTTAACAGGTTCTCACAAGCACTCTGTGCTGCAGCAGCAACAGCTCAGCGGGTTCTAGCAGTGACTTGGCAGGTTCTAGCGGCGACTCGGCAGGTTCTACGGGCAACTCGGCGGGCTCTTATGGCAACTCGGTGAGTTTTAGCAGCGGCTCTGTGGGTTCGAGCGGCGACTCAGCAGGTTCTAGCAGCGACTCAGCAGGTTTTAGCGGCAACTCGGCAGGTTCTAGGTGCGATCGGCAGGTTCTAGCAGTGACTCGGCGGGTTCTCGGTGCAATCCGGAGGTTCTAGCGGTTGTTCGGCAGGTTTTAGCAGTGACTCGGCAGGTTCTATCAGTGGTTCAGCAGGTTTTGGTGGCGACTCAGCATGTTCTAGCGGCGACTCGGCAGGTTCTTGGTGCAATCGGCAGGTTCTAGGTGCGATCGGCAGGTTCTAGTGGTGGTTCGGCAGGTTTTAGCAGTGACTCAGTATTTTTTAGCGGCAAATCAGCAGGTTCTAGCGGTGGCTCTGTGACTCAGTTGGTTCTAGCTGTGACTCGGCAGGTTTTCATCGAGTTAACATGTTTTTCATGATGACTCAGCAGAGTGACATGATGCCATTTTCCCATCATGCCTCAGCATGTTTTCCATGATGACTCGGCACAGTAAGACCTGTATTCTCGCCACTGAACCAGCAGTGTGTTCAGAACTGCTCGCTGAGGGGAGACTGAGTGAAAGCGTCGACGTCTGAAACCCACCGAAGACGAGGAGCGGCAGCTCCAGCCAGACGGAGGCCAGCCGGTAGAGCAGGAAGGGCGCCGCGATTCCCCCGACGTCGCTCATGGTGGAACAGACCGACACGCCCAGGGTCCTGCAACGGGCCACGGTCCGTCATTCTGACGGTCTCCCACACAGCATGGACGAGGTCCCAGTCTTCACTTGGTGACAGACCCTAAAAGACTGGGATTCACTGGTCTTGGTCTTGATTTAGGTTTTGGTCCTGACAGTCTTGGTAGGTCCTACACTCCGAGGTCAGTTCTTTCATCCATTCATTCACTCATTCATCCATTCATTCGGCAGTTGAACCAGAGTCGCTGCTCGTCACCTGACGAAGGTGGGGTAGAGCTCCGTGTTGACGAACATGACCATCTCGAAGGCCATGGTGATCCCCAGCCGGCCGACGCAGGAGACCACCATCTTCAACCAGAACATACCTGACACACACACACACACACACACACACACACACACACACACACACACACACACACACACACATACATCTGCCTTTACCGTTTGATCGGCGGTCAGTGGGACGGCTGCTCCAGGCGGTGGTGAGTCGTGTCATTCAGACTCACCGTCGGGGATGAAGGCGGTGATCAAGCAGGACACTCCGGCAACCATGTTGGCGGCAGCAAACGGGAGACGGCGTCCAATCCGGTCAATGGTGAGGAGGATGAGGAAGGCGGCCGGGAACTCCACCAGGCCAGAGATGAAGAAGTCGAGGTAGACGTTCCCCTGGGTGATGCCGACTCTCATGACGAGTCCCTGGTAGACCACGGAGCTGGTGAACCTGCGGGGCGGGGGGCGAGCATCAGCCGGACCCGGGGGGCGAGCGTCAGCCGGACCTAGGGGGCGAGCGTCAGCCGGACCCGGAGGGCGAGCGTCAGCCGGACCCGCCGTGCGGCCGCCATCCGGATCACCTCACCAGTTATACATGAGGATGAGCGTGTTCCTCCTCATGTTTTGGGTTCTGATCAGGTCCAGCAGAGAACCAGAGGAGGACTCCGCCTCGTCGTCATGCTGAATCTGAAACGGTTGTAAGGATTGGTGACAAAATCTCCCAAACACCAAAACCGTCTTCTGAGGCCCCGTTTACACCACAGGTTCAACGCAACGCCTCACAACAGGCAACAGCTCAACAGGCAATGGCTCAACAGGCAACGGCTCAACAGGCGAATGGCTCTACATGCAACGCCTCAACAGGCGAACGGCTCTACATGCAACGCCTCAACAGGCGAACGGCTCTACAGGCAACGGCTCAACAGGCGAACGGCTCTACATGCAACGCCTCAACAGGCGAACGGCTCTACAGGCAACGGCTCAACAGGCGAACGGCTCTACATGCAACGGCTCAACAGGCGAACGGCTCTACATGCAACGCCTCAACAGGCGAACGACTCTACAGGCAACGGCTCAACAGGCGAACGGCTCTACAGGCAACGGCTCAACAGGCGAACGGCTCTACATGCAACGCCTCAACAGGCGAACGACTCTACAGGCAACGGCTCAACAGGCGAACGGCTCTACATGCAACGCCTCAACAGGCGAACGGCTCTACAGGCAACGGCTCAACAGGCGAACGGCTCTACATGCAACGCCTCAACAGGCGAACGGCTCTACAGGCAACGGCTCAACAGGCGAACGGCTCTACATGCAACGCCTCAACAGGCGAACGGCTCTACAGGCAACGGCTCAACAGGCGAACGGCTCTACATGCAACGGCTCAACAGGCGAACGGCTCTACATGCAACGCCTCAACAGGCGAACGGCTCTACAGGCAACGGCTCAACAGGCGAACGGCTCTACATGCAACGCCTCAACAGGCGAACGGCTCTACAGGCAACGGCTCAACAGGCGAACGGCTCTACATGCAACGCCTCAACAGGCGAACGGCTCTACAGGCAACGGCTCAACAGGCGAACGGCTCTACATGCAACGGCTCAACAGGCGAACGGCTCTACAGGCAACAGCTCTACAGGCAACGGCTCAACAGGCAACGGCTCTACAGGCAACGGCTCAACAGGCAACAGCTCAACAGGCAACGGCTCAACAGGCAACGGCTCTACAGGCAACGGCTCTACAGGCAACGCCTCAACAGGCGAACGGCTCTACAGGCAACGGCTCAACAGGCGAACGGCTCTACAGGCAACAGCTCTACAGGCAACGGCTCAACAGGCAACGGCTCAACAGGCAACGGCTCTACAGGCAACGGTTCTACAGGCAACAGCTCTACAGGCAACGGCTTTACAGGCAACGGCTCTACAGGCAACAGCTCTACAGGCAACGGCTCAACAGGCAACGGCTCTACAGGCAACGGTTCTAAAGGCAACAGCTCTACAGGCAACGGTTCTACAGGCAACAGCTCTACAGGCAACAGCTCTACAGGCAACAGCTCTACAGGCAACGCCTCAACAGGCAACAGTTTCAGGTATACACAGTGACACTTTGAAAACTACGTCCGAAAAGTTGCGTTTACATGGAGACAGTATCTGAGCGTTATCAAGGACGGGAGTTTCCTCCGTTTCCAAGGAGACGGAGTGGGAGTGCTTTCAAAAACTGGTCTCTGTTTCCATGGAGACGGAGTGGGAGTGTTGCCAGCGGCCTGGAGCCGTGTAGACACATGAGCTTCTCCGGCTCTGCTTGGACCAGGTTTTTCTCAAAACCTGGAACGTGTTCCCCAGCTTCCTCTTGTTCTCCTTGGCCACGGCGTGGATGAGCGTCACAGCTTCGGCCATCTTGTTCTGAGAGAGGAGCCACCTCGGAGACTCGGGGGTCAACCTGATGGGGCAACGGGGAAAATCACAACATCAGGGGAGGCTAACATTAGCCGCTGCGCTAGCATCCACACAAATCCACCAGAGGTCAGCAGGCAGGAAGAGTAGCACACATGCTAATGCTACATCTGTCTGTGAGGGACCACGTGAAGACCGAGACCCGGGACAGAGACCCCTCCTGAAAACTCCACCAACTTCAGCGCTAAAGAACTGGACTGCTAATGTTAACCGGAGCTCGTGTGGCTGCAGCCTCATGCTAATGTTGCTAACAGGAGGACGGCTTGGTGCCGTGCTCTGCCAGAGGCTACTACTAACGCCGGCCGGAGCGACGGGTTCCGTCACCAGTAGTACAGCAGGAAGAAGGCGTAGGGCGCCGACGAGACGGCGTGGAGCCAGCGCCAGTCCGGGATCAGGAAGGCCAGCAGGGACAGGACCAGCAGGCCCAGGCTGAAGAACAGCTGGTACACCATTCCAGCGGCGCGGCGGTGAGACACGCCCACCATCTCTGTGACTGAGAAGACAGAGTCCAGGTTATAGAGCATCTTCCTCCTCTAGCATCAGCTGATAGAGCATCTTCCTCCTGCTGTGAGCGGTCTCCGTTACTCATCACGTATCCGGTCATCCAGCTTCCTTTGGCGCTGAAGCCCAGCAGGGTCCTGAGCAGCAGGATGGGGGGGTAGCTGGACACCGCCGCCAGCGCCAGGGACGACGCCACGGTCCCCGCATTGGCCACCAGGATGCAGATCTTCCGGCCGAACCTGCAGGAAGCAGAGAGAACCTCCATCGAGCAGCCGGAGTGACGTGGTTCTCATGTCCGGGACACACACACACACACACACACACACACACACACACACACACACACACACACCGAAACCTTCTTTAACATTATGAATGATGGAGAGGGTCTGGTTCAGGGACCAGGGACCAGAGGTGTCTGGTTCAGGGACCAGGGACCAGAGGGCATCCAGCATGTTCTAGTTCTCTCCCTGCTTCAACACACCTGAACATAATGACTGGGTCGTCACCAGGCTCAGAGCAGAGCCCAGAACCAGGAGCTGAAGCAGGGACAGAGCTACAGCATGCTGGACAGGGGCTCTGCAGGAACAGGGTGAGAGAGGAGGACAGAAACCTCCCGTAGAGCAGAAGGCCAAAAGCTCGCTTGATCTTGATTTTCAGTATGAGTCCAGGCCGTGAAAGTGGGGCCTCATGATCCTTCTGACTTTTTGGGTTTTAAGCAGGAGGTGTCAGAAAAGTTACCACAGGGAGAACCGGCTCGTGGCGGCCCAGCGTCCATAGCGACGTCGCTTTTTGATCCTTGGATGTCGGCTCTTCCCGTCACTGTGAGGCAGAATTCACCAAGTGTTGGATTGTTCTCCACTAATAGGGAACGGGGCTGGGTTTAGACCGTCGTGAGACAGGGTAGTTTTACCCTGCTGATGATGTGTTGTTGCAATAGTAATTCACTACCACGCTACCGCCACCCTACCACCACCCTACCACCACACTACCGCCACCCTACCGCCACACTACCGCCACCCTACCGCCACCCTACCACCACACTACCGCCACCCTACCGCCACACTACCACCACACTACCGCCACACTACCATAATAGGATTACTACTGCAACAACACATCATCAGTAGGGTAAAACTAACCTGTCTCATGACGGTCTTGTTTCTCCAGTCGTAGAACCCCTGGTCTACGTTCTCCTGGTCAGTCTACGTTCTACCCTCATCTGTGGTCCTGAGCTCTGGGTCAGGACCCAAAGGACCAGATCCGGATACAAGTGCTTCCTCTGTAGGGGGGCTGGGCACCCTGAGAGAAAGGGGGAGGAGCTACGTCACCAGGGGGAGCTGGGAGTAGAGCTGCTCCTCCTCCACATAGAGAGGAGCATTGAGGAGGCTCAGCTTCTGTTTAGAATGGAGCCTCCTGGACGCCTCCCTGGGGAGGAGTTCTGGACATGTCCCACCAGCAGGAGGACCCGGGAGACCAGGACACTCTGGAAGGACGATGTCTCTGGACTGGATTGGGAACGCCTCGGGATCCTCCAAGAAGAGCTGGAGGAAGAGTCTGGGGACAGGAAGTCAGACTGGTCAGTCAGACTGTAGACTACGTTCTGATGAAACATCCAGAGGAGCAGCAGGACGGCTGGTAGAACACCAGACAGAACGTCTGTCCTGATGTTCTCCACCCAGCAGGGGGTCAAAGGTCATCCTTGGTTCTCATTCTTTAAATCAGACTCAGGCGCCAGGGTGAAATAATCTGAAGTGATGTTACCGGAGAGGTCCTCTCCGAAGATCAGAATCCGGTTCAGAGGAATCCACCAACTGGGATTCTAACCTGGTCTCCAGTTGGATCCAGTGGATTCTTCTCCACACCACTGGAGGGACCCTCTGTCCCCCCTGTCCTCTCTGTCCCCTCTGACACCTCTGTCCGAAGCCCAGCCTAAACAGTTTGCTACCGCCGCCCTACCGCCGCCCTACTGCCGCCCTACCGCCACACTACCACGACACCACCGCCACCCCTCCAGCCTCCTCTTCAGCCAAAATGAACAGATCCAGGACCCTGACTGGACTCTGGTTCCATTAGGAAGCCACTATGGAAGCGAGACCAGGCCTCGACCCGTTCACTCAACAGGACAGTACCTCAGACTGCAGCGCGTGTGTGTGTGTGTGTGTGTGTGTGTGTGTGTGTGTGTGTACCTGTCTGCAATGTATCCGAACACAAAGCTGCTGATCAAGAATCCAATGTTTAAAGTGGACTGGAACCAGTCCACCAGCCAGGCGTCTCCGCAGACCAGGTGGAACTGCAGACAGCAAACGACAAACAAAAGTCAACAAGAATTCGATTTCAATTCAGCTTTATTTATATCACACCAAACCTGCAGAACCAGGCCCAGAGGAGGAGAACCCTACAGAACCAGGCCCAGAGGGGGAGAACCCTACAGAACCAGGCCCAGAGGGGGAGAACCCTACAGAACCAGGCCCAGAGGGGGAGAACCGTACAGAACCAGGCCCAGAGGAGGAGAACCCTACAGAACCAGGCCCAGAGGAGGAGAACCCTGCAGAACCAGACCCAGAGGGGGAGAACCGTACAGAACCAGGCCCAGAGGGGGAGAACCCTACAGAACCAGGCCCAGAGGGGGAGAACCCTACAGAACCAGGCCCAGAGGGGGAGAACCCTACAGAACCAGGCCCAGAGGGGGAGAACCCTACAGAACCAGGCCCAGAGGGGGAGAACCGTACAGAACCAGGCCCAGAGGAGGAGAACCCTACAGAACCAGGCCCAGAGGAGGAGAACCCTACAGAACCAGGCCCAGAGGGGGAGAACCCTACAGAACCAGGCCCAGAGGGGGAGAACCGTACAGAACCAGACCCAGAGGGGGAGAACCCTACAGAACCAGGCCCAGAGGGGGAGAACCCTACAGAACCAGGCCCAGAGGGGGAGAACCGTACAGAACCAGGCCCAGAGGAGGAGAACCCTACAGAACCAGGCCCAGAGGAGGAGAACCCTACAGAACCAGGCCCAGAGGGGGAGAACCCTACAGAACCAGGCCCAGAGGGGGAGAACCCTACAGAACCAGGCCCAGAGGGGGAGAACCGTACAGAACCAGGCCCAGAGGAGGAGAACCCTACAGAACCAGGCCCAGAGGAGGAGAACCCTACAGAACCAGGCCCAGAGGGGGAGAACCGTACAGAACCAGGCCCAGAGGGGGAGAACCCTACAGAACCAGGCCCAGAGGGGGAGAACCCTACAGAACCAGGCCCAGACAGACTGATCCTCTGAATCAGCTCAGCAATGTTCCACTCAGGAAAGAATGGCGAAAGCAGAGAAGTGAAGCGAAACCAGGATCCGGTTCCACCTCCAGAACCTCCAGAACCTCCAGAACCCATTGGGTCCCATTAGAACAGTGGATCAGCTGTTCATGGCAGCAAACAAGAAAGAACAACAAACCACTGAGTGGAGGTTGCTAAGACAAGTAAATCTGTTCCATTGTTCCTACTGGTTCTCCTGGTTCTCCTGTTCCTCTGTTCCTGCTGGTTCCATTGTTCCTATTGGTTCTCCTGGTTCTCCTGTTCCTGCTGGTTCCATTGTTCCTACGGGTTCTCCTGGTTTGCCTGGTACTATTGTTCCTGTTTGTTCTACTGTTCCTGCTGGTTCTAGTGGTTCTATTGTTTGTACCGGTTCCGCTGGTTCTCCTGGTTCCACTGGTTCTCTTTGTTCTGCTGGTTCTCACCTCTGTGACGACGGACGTCCTGCCCTGGTAGTCGTACTCCCAACCCCCCTGGAAGACACAGACATGACCTTTGACCTTCCGGCCTTTTAGCCATGAAAGTGAAATGACAACAAATACAAAGTAGCAAGTTACTGAGAGATGCCCCCCCCCCCCGGTTCCCCGGTGGATCCTACCTGGCAGGCGGTGATGGGGGTTCCACTGGGTTCCGGCTCCAGGTCTCGACAGTCCACCTGGTTCCAGTCCCGGTCGTAGCGCAGGCAGCCGCTCCTCGGTTCTCCGGTTCCGTTGGCGGCGGGCGGCGTGAGGCGGCGGCTCTCCGCCGGGCTCCAGCCGCAGCGCTCCGCCCGCTCCGCCGCCGCCGGGTCCCGGCAGCGGTGCTCCGGCGTGAAGGCCTGGAACACGGCGCCCACGTAGACCCCGGCGAAGGACAGAGACAGCAGGCAGAGCAGGACCGAAACCCGCCTCTGGAACCGGCCGCAGGAACCCGCCCGCTCCAGCAGGTCCTCGAAGGAGGAAGACATTCCGGACCGGACCCGGGACCGGACCCAGGACAGAGGCCCCCCCAGGAACCAGATGGATCAGGACGGATCCTCTGGACGGAGCTTCAGGACGGATCAGGACTGCGGTTCAGGACCGATCTGAGCTCAAAGTCCAGCAGGAACCAGATCAACACAGGATCCAGCTCAGTGCAGGCAAACAGAGGAGGAGCCGGGTTACTGAACAACCAGGAGGGGGGGGGGGGGGGGGGGGGGGGGGGGGTGGGGGGGGGGTCAGCGTGGAGAGCCGGACTGCTGGCAGGGGTCACACTACCACTGCACTACAACAGTACTACCACCGCAGTACTGCCACAACAGCCCCACACTACTGCTGCACTACCACCGTACCGTACAACCGCCACACTACCACCGCACTACTGCTGCACTACCGCCACACTACCACCGCACTACCACCGTACCATACAACCGCCACACTACAACCACACTACCGCCGTACCGTACAACCGCCATACTACCACCGCACTACTGCTGCACTACCGCCACACTACCACCGCACTACCACCGTACCGTACAACCGCCACACTACAACCACACTACCGCCGTACCGTACAACCGCCACACTACCACCGCACTACAGTCACAACAGCCCCACACTACCACCTTACTACTGCCATACTACAACCGCACTACCACCATCCTACCACCGCACTATGACCACACCACCACCGCACGAGCGCCACACTACCACTGCACGACCACTACACTACCACCATACTGCCGCCACACTACCACCGCACGACCACCGCACTGCCATCACACGACCATCACACTACGACCACACGACACAAGCACTGCATGACCACCGCCACACGACCATCACACTGCAACCGCACTACCGCCACACTACAACTGCACCACCGCACTAGCACCACACTACGACCACACTACCACCGCACAACCGCCACACTTACCACCGCACGACTGCCATGCTACCACCACCAGGGACAGCAGGGCTGAGCCCTCCCAGCACAAAAAGACAGCTAACACAAAAAAGATGAGAAAATTATTTTCAAATAACTCACAACAGAGTTTTAAAGGAATACTCAGAAGATTTGGACCCCCGCCCCATCCCGATCATCACAGAGTGAGATCAGCTCATAAATACCTTTTTGTGTCCGTTGGTCCAGTGCCTGGCTAACAGCTGTTAGCATCGTAGTTAGCTTAGCTCCACTGCTGCAGGTGAAGAGGAGACAGAGCCGGACTGAGAAAGTGGACAGAATCCTCCTTCCAGCGGTCCAGGGGACGGCGTGTTAGCACGCCAAGTAAATCCGAATGGTTATAAAACTTTTTCAAAGACGTGTTTTCTTTTCAATCCCTTAAAGGGACTTAAGGCAACTTTACAAAATGTACCTCAGTGCTGCCGCGATAGGCGCTGCGGGGAACTGCAGCCACCAGCCGAGGCGACACAAACATTTTACAGAAAGTCCGTCTTCACGGCGCTGCACCAGGGATGCTCCTGCTGTTCACTACGTCGCGGTTTACTGCAGGACCACAGCGCATGTTATGTGATTTTTGTCAGCATCCGTTTTCACTCCCAAATGCAGCTGAAGTTCCTCCAGGAATCAAACGCAGATCCAATATTTATTCGGGTGCCTGCCCGGCTTCGGTCTTTTTTTTTTTTTCTGACTTGCGAGATAACGCTGATAAAGTCCTTTTTTTCTTCGTGGTGTTTTTTGTGGGCTTTGAGTGGATGCAGTTATCTGATTGTATGAGGGGGGGGGGGGCGGCTCGGCTCGTGCTTCGATTCACAGACGGGAGCAAATATATAATATACCAGGAGAGCGGACAAATGAAACTACAGACAGAACTACAGATGAACTTTCTTCTGTTGATTCTTGGTTTGTCAGCAGTGAGCAGCGGCGTATTTGCGCAGCGCGATTCATTTGAAGTGTGGAGGAGTGGTGTGGGTCTCCTCTCTGCTCTGCCTGCAGCAGGGGGCGCTGCTGAGACTGGCCGCCTGGGAGAGCTTTGGGACGGGGGAGGGGCTCACGCAGCACCCGCTGCCGGCTGAGGACAGCGGAGACGTCCTGTCACGTCTCCAGAGCTCCAGAAAAAGCCGCTAAATTTGTCGCTAGTCGCTTTTGACAAAAAAAAGTCTCCAAGAGGCTTTGGAAAGTCGCCAGATTTAGCGAGAAAGTCGCCAAGTTGGCAACACTGCCCGCCCCTGATCCCAGCAGTGTTTGAGTCCGCGTCCACGGCGGCCATGTTCTTCCTGTTCGGCAACGCGCATACAGCGTCAATTTACGTCACATCCCCACGACTGCGCGGGAAATTCGGACCCCGAACAGCAACAAATTATTTGGCACACAGCCTGTATAAGGCAACGGACAGATACGCGGATTGGCCTGTTATTTTAGGTTTTTAATGCTTCACGACCCGTTAGCATTGAATAAACTGGAAATGCATGTGTAGTTTTTCACAAATCTTGCCTTAAAGGGCCTGTATCCTGCTTTTTTAGCTCGTCCAAACCCTATGATTGGCATTAACATGGTAATAGTTTATTTTTAGCGCTAAGGAAAAGTCATTTTGTGTTAAAGGATTTTCGGAGATTAATTCTGAAACCCGGAAGACAAAACGCTCAGTTTCACTGAAAATCCCGCCTCTCCCCCTGTGGACTTTGACTGACAGCGAACTTCAACCAATCGGAGCTTCGTTAGCGTCTCTAAGGGTTAGCTTTAGCTCTTTAGCTCTAGCTTCTCTACACGCAAACACACGCGAAAACATGTTTTCCTGTTAGAAACTCACCAAGCGCAGACCCTTCAGACCCTCCAGACCCTCCAGACCCTTCAGACCCTTCAGACCCTCCAGACCCTTCAGACCCTCCAGACTCTTCAGACCCTCCAGACCCTTCAGACCCTCCAGACCCTCCAGACCCTCCAGACCCTCCAGACCCTCCAGACCCTTCAGACCCTCCAGACCCTCCAGACCCTCCAGACCCTCCAGACCCTTCAGACCCTCCAGACTCTTCAGACCCTCCAGACCCTTCAGACCCTCCAGACCCTCCAGACCCTTCAGACCCTCCAGACCCTTCAGACCCTCCAGACCCTCCAGACCCTCCAGACCCTCCAGACCCTTCAGACCCTCCAGACTCTTCAGACCCTCCAGACCCTTCAGACCCTCCAGACCCTCCAGACCCTTCAGACCCTCCAGACTCTTCAGACCCTCCAGACCCTCCAGACCCTCCAGACCCTCCAGACCCTCCAGACCCTTCAGACCCTCCAGACTCTTCAGACCCTCCAGACCCTCCAGACCCTTCAGACCCTCCAGACCCTCCAGACCCTCCAGACCCTCCAGACCCTCCAGACCCTTCAGACCCTCCAGACTCTTCAGACCCTCCAGACCCTTCAGACCCTCCAGACCCTCCAGACCCTTCAGACCCTCCAGACCCTCCAGACCCTCCAGACCCTCCAGACCCTTCAGACCCTCCAGACTCTTCAGACCCTCCAGACCCTTCAGACCGTTGTGACGTTCTTAGGTTTGAAGAGTTTCAAACGAGCTGTTTTCTCCCTGACGGGAGGGGCTGCTGCAGAGAGCAGCAGACTGAAGAGATTACTCAGTCAGGCTGAATGAAGGCAAATAACCTTTTGGGATGGTTTTAAAGGGAATTCGACTTTGGGCCATGCTAAGAACCTTAAAAAAGTGGATTTTGCATGAGATAGGTCCTTTAAGTCCCTTTAAAATAGCGTTTTGATACACAAAAATTTGCACAAGCATCGTGCGCTGCGGAAGGATATACCGGCGCCCAGCGGCTGAGTCTGAGCTTCTACTGCTGTGCTCCGGTGTATCCTTCCGCCGAGCACTGCGCATGCTCAGGTCTGTGTGGATCAAAACATTATTTTAACGGATTGAAAAGAAAACTTGTCTTTTAAAATGTTTTATAACCATTCAGATTTACTTGGCGTGCTAACACGCCGTCCCCTGGACCACTGGAAGGAGGATTTTGTCCACTTTCTCAGTCTGGCTCCGTCTCCTCTCCACCTGCAGCAGTGGAGCTAAGCTAACTACGATGCTAACAGCTGTTAGCCAGGCACTGGACCAACGGACACAAAAAGGTATTTATGAGCTGATCTCACTGTGTAATGATCGGGATGGGGCCTGGGTCCAAAATCTTCAGAGTATTCCTTTCAGTTTAGATAAAACCAAAGGAAGCAGCAGCTCCAGTCAGTCAGAAGGAAAACAGAGAATCTCTCTAAAGGGGCTGGTTTTTTACAGCCCAGCAGAAACTTTCATTTCCTTCTTGTCAGTGATTGACAGGCGTCGTGTCCCGCCCCCCGTGGTTTACTGAGCATTGTGGTCGAGCTTCAGTTAGCCCACAGCCGCTGACTTTGACCAACAGCAGCGAGTTAACACAGCGGGGCTGCTGCTGGCGCCAGGGTCGGAAGGAGGGAGAGAAGTTCAGCTGTGGCGGCGTCAGCAGGAAGCAGGTGGACTGTTTGCTCTGATTGATGCTCTTCACGCTGTCTATCGAGACGGACTTCATCCAAAAGTTACCCGACTTCAGCGACATGGTGCTGAACCTGTTTGCGTCCCAGAAAGGCGTCGATGTGAGCTTCTTCTCAGATCAGGTCGGCCGTGTCGGCCTGCTGAAGGACTGAGACGCCTGGTTTCTGCTGAGTGAAGCGTGTCTGGCTACAAGTCACCAAGCAGCTGCAGCAGGCCGGCTGCGGGCAGTCGATGAAGTTGGGTTGGAACACGTCTGTAGTGTAAATGTATGTGTGTCGGTGCGCGCGCACGTGTGCGTGAGAGACAGAGAGGGAGAGAGAGGGAGAGAGAAAGAGAGACAGAGAGAGAGAGAGAGACTGCACTAAGAAGTATAGTGTACCTGTATTTTTTTTCCCCTTGTCCTGTTCAGCAGCTGGGCGTGCAGGATGGTATGACTGTAGCCTTTTACTGTCCAGGACGAGCAGCAGGACGAGACTGAGTCTCCTCCTGCTGCTGCCTTTATTTAAAGCTGGCGTCCGGCATGGCTGAGGACAGGACCGGGATGGGGGGGGGGGGGGGGGGGGGGGGGGGGGGCACACCCTATGTACAAATTCACAATGCAAAACAGTGTTGTCAACGCACCAAACGCAACCAAGAACAATCCCAAACCCCAATCGAGACAACACCAAAACAGAGCCGACAACCAACACAACAACTGACACAACCATACACACACACACACACACACACACACACACACACGCGGGATTCACCACCTGGAGCAGGGTCAATGGTCTCATTCTGAACTCCTCTAAGACGAAGGAGATGATCATTGACTTTGGCAGGAAGCCTCTCATCAACCTGTCATCATCGACGGAGAGAGGATTGAGGCTGTTCACACCTACAGATACCTGGGTGTGCACCTTGACCACAGACTGGACTGGTCGGAGCAGCTCGGGTTCCGGATAACAGAGGTCAGAGCAGGCTGTTTCTCCTGAGGAGACTTAACCTCTGACCTGTGTGGTGACATGCTGGACATTTTCTACAGTCTGTTGCTGCAGGTGCTGTTTTCTTTGGGTTGTCTGTTGGGGCGGCAGCATGACAGAAAGAGACAGCGGTCGGCTGGACAGACTGATCAGGAGGTGTGTGTCTGTGATGGGAGGAAGGTGGACTCTGCTGGAGCAGTCCTGGAGAGGAGGATGAGGCTCTGCTGCAGGGTACCTGGAGGAACCAAACCTCCACTGCAGGACAGTCGCAGCTCAGAAGAGAGACCGGAGTGACAGGCTGCTGTCACTGCTGCAGAACTGAGGCTGAACAGAGGTCGTTCATCCCTCAGCAGTCAGGCTGTTCAACAGATGAGCCTGAGCCGAACTGAGGACAGTATGAACACTACGAGCACTTTTATTGTACTGTTGTTATTTATTATTTGCGTGTGAATGATTTGTGTGCTGCTGGACACCTGAATTACTCCCTTGGGAGATTAATAAAGTTTTTATCTATCTATCTATCTATCTACACACACACACACACACACACACACACACACACACACACACATATATATACATATATATATATATATATATATATATATATATATATATATATATACACACACATACAATTTTTTTTTCTTCCTTTTTTTTCCCCCCTGATGAACCATATTAGTGAACAGACCAGGCCACAAAAATAAAAGGAGGTGTAGGGGAGGAAGGAAATGCAAGGACACCACAAACCTTTTTTATTTATTTTTTTTTTAATATAGCTAGCAGTAACTAGTAGTAACTAGTAGTAACTAGTAGTAACTAGTAGTAACTAGTAGTAAACTCGGGGCGTGCATCAAGAGAGGGCTACTACAGATCACCATTATTCTAACCACCACAAGAAGACAAGGTAACCCAGTATGTGAGGAGTGATTAAAGATCAACGTGATCATGTGAATATGATGGCGACAGTGATGGTGATAGTGATCATGCATATATGACCTCTGACCTCTGAGAAGGCCAGAAGCAGGCCAGAGAGGCCCTCAGAGCCCAGACAGCCGGCGGTCATCACAGAGCCCGGATCCAAGCCGCCCCCCCAGGCAGACGCCCCCGCTCCGGTCCAGAAACGGGGCAGAGGAAAGCCCCGGCCGGGGACCCCGGCAGCCCCGGGGCCCGGGCCCCGCGGAGCCACGACCGGCGGGAGCCGAGAGCCCAAGGCCCAAGAGCCCAGGAGCCAACCCCCCACCCAGGCGGAGGGCCATGACCCCCCCGGGAGAACCGGCCCACACGGGCGGCTACCACCCCGGGCCAGTACACCCCCCAGCGCTCCGGCCACGCACCCCGAGATCCAGGGCATCACCCCCCCTGCCCCTCCCACCCTGTCCTCTCCCACCTCACTCCCCCCGCCCCAACCCAACACTCACAACACACACACACACACACACACACACACACACACACACACACACACACACACATACGAGGGGGTACCCAAAAATTCCCGGAATGTGGTCAGAAAACAATAATAATAATGAGTTCTGACTTCTGGCCGTCAGATGTGCTGCAGGTAAGCCTCGTGCACATCTGTGAGAAATCTGAGCTCCCAGAGTGACGCTGACGCCTGTCAGAAGCTATTTATAGTAACAGAGTGCAGCTGCGTCTTTGATTTTTCCAAAATGGCGACATTGACTGTGAAGCCAGAGCAGCGCAAACATTAAATTCTGCTTCTTGCTGGAAAAACAGCAGCAGAAACTCTCAGCTTGTTGCAGCAAGCCTACAAGGATGCTGCTCTGGGAAGACTCAGGTCCATGAGTGGTCCGGGGGTCTGAGAAGGACCAGATGTCGGCGCGTCAGGTCCGCTCAGCGTGAAAACAACGCTGAGCTGCTTCTCGGCTGTCCAGGGTCTCGTCCACAGCGAGTCTGTCCCTCCAGGTCAGACTGTAAACCAGGACTACTACAGGAAGTCCTCAGACGCTCCGTGAGGATGTGAGGAGGAAGCAGAGCGTCGTGGCGGAGTGGAGCCGGTTGATCCACCACCACAGAGCGCCAGCGGACACGGCGCTGCGCCTCACGCCGTTTCTGGAGAAGAATGAGATGAATCTCCTCTCCCATCCGCCTGATTCTCCAGATGAAGCCTCCAGGGACTTTTTCTTGTTCCCCAGGTTGAAGAAGCAGCTGAAGGGACAGCGGTTTGCAGATGTGGAGGAGGGGACAGAAAAATCACAGCCGGCCCTGAATGACACAATTACGCACGGGTCTGACGACGCATTGGTGAAGTGGGAGACACGGCTGGAGCGCTGCATTCATGCGGATGGAGATTATTTTGAAGGCGACAGTGGTGTTTTATTTTGAAATGTCAGAAATAAAAAGTTACAATCACATTCTGGGAACTTTTGGGTACGCCCTCGTACACACACACA